>NC_086386.1:66692922-66992922 GCF_036588685.1 Mytilus trossulus
GTAGGGGGATGAAATTACACTGTAAAAAAATTTGGGTCCAGAAATTTAAAGGAAAGTAGTGATTTGGTCCAGCTGAAAAAGGTTGAAAATGAGCACTTCGGAAGCTGTCAAAAGATTTCAAGACGCCCTAAACATAAAATTGTCCATATTTTGAATTAGAGGCGATGAAGTTTTCTATAAATTTGATATGATTTATCCCAAAAGTAGTACAACACACTGTAAAAGTTTCTTTGAGAAAGCGCAGGTGGGATTTTTTTTATTTTCATTTATGTTCTAAAAGAAATGCACTACGAATTAATTGTGTTCTCGGACCTAAGAGGTGAAATCTGTAAATATAGAAATTGTACTCTGGCAACTTCCCTAAATGATTTGATGGTGTCAACTTGTCAAATAGCATGAAACTAAAGGATTTAATATTTTATTTTATAGAATTTCTGCAAAAATGACCAATTTTGGCATTTTATGGTCAAAATAGGCATTTTATAACTTTTCCAATATTGATGCATAAATGGCATACTGACTTTCTATCTGACAGGTTTTTATGTGTCAATATTTGTGTTTCTATTCCTTTATCTGCTTCTTTTACTTATTTATGAACTCTGAATCTACAGAAAAGAAGTTTATCTCAGATAAAATGTGCAAAGTGTGTTGTATAAATGACCCTTGTATAACGCCTTGTTTGGATGAAGTCAATAGTGGGGAGCTGGGTATATAAAATTTGATGTCCATATTAGAGACCTCACTAAATTTGTATCAAATGCACTTTACAATGTCTAATGTACCTGTTCCATTTCACATAATATATTTCTTTTCTTCTGTAGGATAGCAAGTGGTTTAAATATAAGCCTGTTGAGAATGAATTGCATGCAAGTTTTTCCCTAAAAAGGCAAAAATCTTTGTTTCAGCCCATACTGCTTGTAAGAAAAGTTAATTGTAAGAGTCTTTTTGTGCTCAGATTTGTTGTATCATGTCACATGAGTATAGAAATGATAAAAAAGACACAAATTTTTATTTTTTATAGCCTCAATATGCATTTTTTAATGTAAATATGTGGCACGGCCTAAATTGACCCTAAATTTTTTCCAGTCTTACTTGGCCTAAGACCCTTTTAAACTAATATGATATGTTATTTGTAACTTTTCTTTCCATTTAAAGTACTTTAAATACATATGTAAGGATTATTTATAACCAAAAAGCTTCACAAATTTAAAATTGCTGGAAAATATTACATCTTTATGTAAGGCCCCCCTTCATTGAAAAACCTAAATTTTTAGGCGCAGGCTCATATAAATTTGACTTTTGAATAATTACGCCAAGTCTGATAAATCAAATGAGTACTCTATTGCTTTTAGTACATGATAAGTTATATATGAAGGCATTTAAAAAGAATTTTTTTGCAATATTTTAATTTTTAAAGCCCCAAATGTTGATTGTTGAAATTTTTCAATTTTAACGTCAAAATTTTACACGCAAAGATGAGTATAGAACTTAACTTAATGTCTATAATATACATCCTATTGTCATGAGACTTTGTAAGCAGTGTTATAATACATTAAACTTTGTTCATACCAAGTTTTTTTAAGATTTGTCAACTCTTTCTACCCTAAGAGGTGAAATCTGTAAATATAGAAATTGTACTCTGGCAACTTCCCTAAATGATTTGATGGTGTCAACTTGTCAAATAGCATGAAACTAAAGGATTTAATATTTTATTTTATAGAATTTCTGCAAAAATGACCAATTTTGGCATTTTATGGTCAAAATAGGCATTTTATAACTTTTCCAATATTGATGCATAAATGGCATACTGACTTTCTATCTGACAGGTTTTTATGTGTCAATATTTGTGTTTCTATTCCTTTATCTGCTTCTTTTACTTATTTATGAACTCTGAATCTACAGAAAAGAAGTTTATCTCAGATAAAATGTGCAAAGTGTGTTGTATAAATGACCCTTGTATAACGCCTTGTTTGGATGAAGTCAATAGTGGGGAGCTTGGTATATAAAATTTGATGTCCATATTAGAGACCTCACTAAATTTGTATCAAATGCACTTTACAATGTCTAATGTACCTGTTCCATTTCACATAATATATTTCTTTTCTTCTGTAGGATAGCAAGTGGTTTAAATATAAGCCTGTTGAGAATGAATTGCATGCAAGTTTTTCCCTAAAAAGGCAAAAATCTTTGTTTCAGCCCATACTGCTTGTAAGAAAAGTTAATTGTAAGAGTCTTTTTGTGCTCAGATTTGTTGTATCATGTCACATGAGTATAGAAATGATAAAAAAGACACAAATTTTTATTTTTTATAGCCTCAATATGCATTTTTTAATGTAAATATGTGGCACGGCCTAAATTGACCCTAAATTTTTTCCAGTCTTACTTGGCCTAAGACCCTTTTAAACTAATATGATATGTTATTTGTAACTTTTCTTTCCATTTAAAGTACTTTAAATACATATGTAAGGATTATTTATAACCAAAAAGCTTCACAAATTTAAAATTGCTGGAAAATATTACATCTTTATGTAAGGCCCCCCTTCATTGAAAAACCTAAATTTTTAGGCGCAGGCTCATATAAATTTGACTTTTGAATAATTACGCCAAGTCTGATAAATCAAATGAGTACTCTATTGCTTTTAGTACATGATAAGTTATATATGAAGGCATTTAAAAAGATTTTTTTTGCAATATTTTAATTTTTAAAGCCCCAAATGTTGATAGTTGAAATTTTTCAATTTTAACGTCAAAATTTTACACGCAAAGATGAGTATAGAACTTAACTTAATGTCTATAATATACATCCTATTGTCATGAAACTTTGTAAGCAGTGTTATAATACATTAAACTTTGTTCATACCAAGTTTTTTTAAGATTTGTCAACTCTTTCTACCCTAAGAGGTGAAATCTGTAAATATAGAAATTGTACTCTGGCAACTTCCCTAAATGATTTGATGGTGTCAACTTGTCAAATAGCATGAAACTAAAGGATTTAATATTTTATTTTATAGAATTTCTGCAAAAATGACCAATTTTGGCATTTTATGGTCAAAATAGGCATTTTATAACTTTTCCAATATTGATGCATAAATGGCATACTGACTTTCTATCTGACAGGTTTTTATGTGTCAATATTTGTGTTTCTATTCCTTTATCTGCTTCTTTTACTTATTTATGAACTCTGAATCTACAGAAAAGAAGTTTATCTCAGATAAAATGTGCAAAGTGTGTTGTATAAATGACCCTTGTATAACGCCTTGTTTGGATGAAGTCAATAGTGGGGAGCTTGGTATATAAAATTTGATGTCCATATTAGAGACCTCACTAAATTTGTATCAAATGCACTTTACAATGTCTAATGTACCTGTTCCATTTCACATAATATATTTCTTTTCTTCTGTAGGATAGCAAGTGGTTTAAATATAAGCCTGTTGAGAATGAATTGCATGCAAGTTTTTCCCTAAAAAGGCAAAAATCTTTGTTTCAGCCCATACTGCTTGTAAGAAAAGTTAATTGTAAGAGTCTTTTTGTGCTCAGATTTGTTGTATCATGTCACATGAGTATAGAAATGATAAAAAAGACAAAAATTTTTATTTTTTATAGCCTCAATATGCATTTTTTAATGTAAATATGTGGCACGGCCTAAATTGACCCTAAATATTTTCCAGTCTTACTTGGCCTAAGACCCTTTTAAACTAATATGATATGTTATTTGTAACTTTTCTTTCCATTTAAAGTACTTTAAATACATATGTAAGGATTATTTATAACCAAAAAGCTTCACAAATTTAAAATTGCTGGAAAATATTACATCTTTATGTAAGGCCCCCCTTCATTGAAAAACCTAATTTTTAGGCGCAGGCTCATATAAATTTGACTTTTGAATAATTACGCCAAGTCTGATAAATCAAATGAGTACTCTATTGCTTTTAGTACATGATAAGTTATATATGAAGGCATTTAAAAAGAATTTTTTTGCAATATTTTAATTTTTAAAGCCCCAAATGTTGATAGTTGAAATTTTTCAATTTTAACGTCAAAATTTTACACGCAAAGATGAGTATAGAACTTAACTTAATGTCTATAATATACATCCTATTGTCATGAAACTTTGTAAGCAGTGTTATAATACATTAAACTTTGTTCATACCAAGTTTTTTTAAGATTTGTCAACTCTTTCTACCCTATTAGGTGAAATCTGTAAATATAGAAATTGTACTCTGGCAACTTCCCTAAATGATTTGATGGTGTCAACTTGTCAAATAGCATGAAACTAAAGGATTTAATATTTTATTTTATAGAATTTCTGCAAAAATGACCAATTTTGGCATTTTATGGTCAAAATAGGCATTTTATAACTTTTCCAATATTGATGCATAAATGGCATACTGACTTTCTATCTGACAGGTTTTTATGTGTCAATATTTGTGTTTCTATTCCTTTATCTGCTTCTTTTACTTATTTATGAACTCTGAATCTACAGAAAAGAAGTTTATCTCAGATAAAATGTGCAAAGTGTGTTGTATAAATGACCCTTGTATAACGCCTTGTTTGGATGAAGTCAATAGTGGGGAGCTTGGTATATAAAATTTGATGTCCATATTAGAGACCTCACTAAATTTGTATCAAATGCACTTTACAATGTCTAATGTACCTGTTCCATTTCACATAATATATTTCTTTTCTTCTGTAGGATAGCAAGTGGTTTAAATATAAGCCTGTTGAGAATGAATTGCATGCAAGTTTTTCCCTAAAAAGGCAAAAATCTTTGTTTCAGCCCATACTGCTTGTAAGAAAAGTTAATTGTAAGAGTCTTTTTGTGCTCAGATTTGTTGTATCATGTCACATGAGTATAGAAATGATAAAAAAGACACAAATTTTTATTTTTTATAGCCTCAATATGCATTTTTTAATGTAAATATGTGGCACGGCCTAAATTGACCCTAAATTTTTTCCAGTCTTACTTGGCCTAAGACCCTTTTAAACTAATATGATATGTTATTTGTAACTTTTCTTTCCATTTAAAGTACTTTAAATACATATGTAAGGATTATTTATAACCAAAAAGCTTCACAAATTTAAAATTGCTGGAAAATATTACATCTTTATGTAAGGCCCCCCTTCATTGAAAAACCTAAATTTTTAGGCGCAGGCTCATATAAATTTGACTTTTGAATAATTACGCCAAGTCTGATAAATCAAATGAGTACTCTATTGCTTTTAGTACATGATAAGTTATATATGAAGGCATTTAAAAAGAATTTTTTTGCAATATTTTAATTTTTAAAGCCCCAAATGTTGATAGTTGAAATTTTTCAATTTTAACGTCAAAATTTTACACACAAAGATGAGTATAGAACTTAACTTAATGTCTATAATATACATCCTATTGTCATGAAACTTTGTAAGCAGTGTTATAATACATTAAACTTTGTTCATACCAAGTTTTTTTAAGATTTGTCAACTCTTTCTACCCTATTAGGTCCGAGACCACCATTGTCGTCCCCTGATTTTCGTTGTTCACAAATATAGTCCCTGGTGTTGACAGTGGGTTACTTGCCATTAATTTGTATACCCCTTCCAAATTTATTTCTCCATGTTCAATGCCTCAAAATGCAAGTAGGGGGATGAAATTACACTGTAAAAAAATTTGGGTCCAGAATTTTAAAGGAAAGTAGTGATTTGGTCCAGCTGAAAAAGGTTGAAAATGAGCACTTCGGAAGCTGTCAAAAGATTTCAAGACGCCCTAAACATAAAATTGTCCATATTTTGAGTTAGAGGCGATGAAGTTTTCTATAAATTTGATATGATTTATCCCAAAAGTAGTACAACACACTGTAAAAGTTTCTTTGAGAAAGCGCAGGTGGGATTTTTTTTATTTTCATTTATGTTCTAAAAGAAATGCACTACGAATTAATTGTGTTCTCGGACCTAAGAGGTGAAATCTGTAAATATAGAAATTGTACTCTGGCAACTTCCCTAAATGATTTGATGGTGTCAACTTGTCAAATAGCATGAAACTAAAGGATTTAATATTTTATTTTATAGAATTTCTGCAAAAATGACCAATTTTGGCATTTTATGGTCAAAATAGGCATTTTATAACTTTTCCAATATTGATGCATAAATGGCATACTGACTTTCTATCTGACAGGTTTTTATGTGTCAATATTTGTGTTTCTATTCCTTTATCTGCTTCTTTTACTTATTTATGAACTCTGAATCTACAGAAAAGAAGTTTATCTCAGATAAAATGTGCAAAGTGTGTTGTATAAATGACCCTTGTATAACGCCTTGTTTGGATGAAGTCAATAGTGGGGAGCTTGGTATATAAAATTTGATGTCCATATTAGAGACCTCACTAAATTTGTATCAAATGCACTTTACAATGTCTAATGTACCTGTTCCATTTCACATAATATATTTCTTTTCTTCTGTAGGATAGCAAGTGGTTTAAATATAAGCCTGTTGAGAATGAATTGCATGCAAGTTTTTCCCTAAAAAGGCAAAAATCTTTGTTTCAGCCCATACTGCTTGTAAGAAAAGTTAATTGTAAGAGTCTTTTTGTGCTCAGATTTGTTGTATCATGTCACATGAGTATAGAAATGATAAAAAAGACACAAATTTTTATTTTTTATAGCCTCAATATGCATTTTTTAATGTAAATATGTGGCACGGCCTAAATTGACCCTAAATTTTTTCCAGTCTTACTTGGCCTAAGACCCTTTTAAACTAATATGATATGTTATTTGTAACTTTTCTTTCCATTTAAAGTACTTTAAATACATATGTAAGGATTATTTATAACCAAAAAGCTTCACAAATTTAAAATTGCTGGAAAATATTACATCTTTATGTAAGGCCCCCCTTCATTGAAAAACCTAAATTTTTAGGCGCAGGCTCATATAAATTTGACTTTTGAATAATTACGCCAAGTCTGATAAATCAAATGAGTACTCTATTGCTTTTAGTACATGATAAGTTATATATGAAGGCATTTAAAAAGAATTTTTTTGCAATATTTTAATTTTTAAAGCCCCAAATGTTGATAGTTGAAATTTTTCAATTTTAACGTCAAAATTTTACACGCAAAGATGAGTATAGAACTTAACTTAATGTCTATAATATACATCCTATTGTCATGAAACTTTGTAAGCAGTGTTATAATACATTAAACTTTGTTCATACCAAGTTTTTTTAAGATTTGTCAACTCTTTCTACCCTTAAGAGGTGAAATCTGTAAATATAGAAATTGTACTCTGGCAACTTCCCTAAATGATTTGATGGTGTCAACTTGTCAAATAGCATGAAACTAAAGGATTTAATATTTTATTTTATAGAATTTCTGCAAAAATGACCAATTTTGGCATTTTATGGTCAAAATAGGCATTTTATAACTTTTCCAATATTGATGCATAAATGGCATACTGACTTTCTATCTGACAGGTTTTTATGTGTCAATATTTGTGTTTCTATTCCTTTATCTGCTTCTTTTACTTATTTATGAACTCTGAATCTACAGAAAAGAAGTTTATCTCAGATAAAATGTGCAAAGTGTGTTGTATAAATGACCCTTGTATAACGCCTTGTTTGGATGAAGTCAATAGTGGGGAGCTTGGTATATAAAATTTGATGTCCATATTAGAGACCTCACTAAATTTGTATCAAATGCACTTTACAATGTCTAATGTACCTGTTCCATTTCACATAATATATTTCTTTTCTTCTGTAGGATAGCAAGTGGTTTAAATATAAGCCTGTTGAGAATGAATTGCATGCAAGTTTTTCCCTAAAAAGGCAAAAATCTTTGTTTCAGCCCATACTGCTTGTAAGAAAAGTTAATTGTAAGAGTCTTTTTGTGCTCAGATTTGTTGTATCATGTCACATGAGTATAGAAATGATAAAAAAGACACAAATTTTTATTTTTTATAGCCTCAATATGCATTTTTTAATGTAAATATGTGGCACGGCCTAAATTGACCCTAAATTTTTTCCAGTCTTACTTGGCCTAAGACCCTTTTAAACTAATATGATATGTTATTTGTAACTTTTCTTTCCATTTAAAGTACTTTAAATACATATGTAAGGATTATTTATAACCAAAAAGCTTCACAAATTTAAAATTGCTGGAAAATATTACATCTTTATGTAAGGCCCCCCTTCATTGAAAAACCTAAATTTTTAGGCGCAGGCTCATATAAATTTGACTTTTGAATAATTACGCCAAGTCTGATAAATCAAATGAGTACTCTATTGCTTTTAGTACATGATAAGTTATATATGAAGGCATTTAAAAAGAATTTTTTTGCAATATTTTAATTTTTAAAGCCCCAAATGTTGATAGTTGAAATTTTTCAATTTTAACGTCAAAATTTTACACGCAAAGATGAGTATAGAACTTAACTTAATGTCTATAATATACATCCTATTGTCATGAAACTTTGTAAGCAGTGTTATAATACATTAAACTTTGTTCATACCAAGTTTTTTTAAGATTTGTCAACTCTTTCTACCCTAAGAGGTGAAATCTGTAAATATAGAAATTGTACTCTGGCAACTTCCCTAAATGATTTGATGGTGTCAACTTGTCAAATAGCATGAAACTAAAGGATTTAATATTTTATTTTATAGAATTTCTGCAAAAATGACCAATTTTGGCATTTTATGGTCAAAATAGGCATTTTATAACTTTTCCAATATTGATGCATAAATGGCATACTGACTTTCTATCTGACAGGTTTTTATGTGTCAATATTTGTGTTTCTATTCCTTTATCTGCTTCTTTTACTTATTTATGAACTCTGAATCTACAGAAAAGAAGTTTATCTCAGATAAAATGTGCAAAGTGTGTTGTATAAATGACCCTTGTATAACGCCTTGTTTGGATGAAGTCAATAGTGGGGAGCTTGGTATATAAAATTTGATGTCCATATTAGAGACCTCACTAAATTTGTATCAAATGCACTTTACAATGTCTAATGTACCTGTTCCATTTCACATAATATATTTCTTTTCTTCTGTAGGATAGCAAGTGGTTTAAATATAAGCCTGTTGAGAATGAATTGCATGCAAGTTTTTCCCTAAAAAGGCAAAAATCTTTGTTTCAGCCCATACTGCTTGTAAGAAAAGTTAATTGTAAGAGTCTTTTTGTGCTCAGATTTGTTGTATCATGTCACATGAGTATAGAAATGATAAAAAAGACACAAATTTTTATTTTTTATAGCCTCAATATGCATTTTTTAATGTAAATATGTGGCACGGCCTAAATTGACCCTAAATTTTTTCCAGTCTTACTTGGCCTAAGACCCTTTTAAACTAATATGATATGTTATTTGTAACTTTTCTTTCCATTTAAAGTACTTTAAATACATATGTAAGGATTATTTATAACCAAAAAGCTTCACAAATTTAAAATTGCTGGAAAATATTACATCTTTATGTAAGGCCCCCCTTCATTGAAAAACCTAAATTTTTAGGCGCAGGCTCATATAAATTTGACTTTTGAATAATTACGCCAAGTCTGATAAATCAAATGAGTACTCTATTGCTTTTAGTACATGATAAGTTATATATGAAGGCATTTAAAAAGAATTTTTTTGCAATATTTTAATTTTTAAAGCCCCAAATGTTGATAGTTGAAATTTTTCAATTTTAACGTCAAAATTTTACACGCAAAGATGAGTATAGAACTTAACTTAATGTCTATAATATACATCCTATTGTCATGAAACTTTGTAAGCAGTGTTATAATACATTAAACTTTGTTCATACCAAGTTTTTTTAAGATTTGTCAACTCTTTCTACCCTAAGAGGTGAAATCTGTAAATATAGAAATTGTACTCTGGCAACTTCCCTAAATGATTTGATGGTGTCAACTTGTCAAATAGCATGAAACTAAAGGATTTAATATTTTATTTTATAGAATTTCTGCAAAAATGACCAATTTTGGCATTTTATGGTCAAAATAGGCATTTTATAACTTTTCCAATATTGATGCATAAATGGCATACTGACTTTCTATCTGACAGGTTTTTATGTGTCAATATTTGTGTTTCTATTCCTTTATCTGCTTCTTTTACTTATTTATGAACTCTGAATCTACAGAAAAGAAGTTTATCTCAGATAAAATGTGCAAAGTGTGTTGTATAAATGACCCTTGTATAACGCCTTGTTTGGATGAAGTCAATAGTGGGGAGCTTGGTATATAAAATTTGATGTCCATATTAGAGACCTCACTAAATTTGTATCAAATGCACTTTACAATGTCTAATGTACCTGTTCCATTTCACATAATATATTTCTTTTCTTCTGTAGGATAGCAAGTGGTTTAAATATAAGCCTGTTGAGAATGAATTGCATGCAAGTTTTTCCCTAAAAAGGCAAAAATCTTTGTTTCAGCCCATACTGCTTGTAAGAAAAGTTAATTGTAAGAGTCTTTTTGTGCTCAGATTTGTTGTATCATGTCACATGAGTATAGAAATGATAAAAAAGACACAAATTTTTATTTTTTATAGCCTCAATATGCATTTTTTAATGTAAATATGTGGCACGGCCTAAATTGACCCTAAATTTTTTCCAGTCTTACTTGGCCTAAGACCCTTTTAAACTAATATGATATGTTATTTGTAACTTTTCTTTCCATTTAAAGTACTTTAAATACATATGTAAGGATTATTTATAACCAAAAAGCTTCACAAATTTAAAATTGCTGGAAAATATTACATCTTTATGTAAGGCCCCCCTTCATTGAAAAACCTAAATTTTTAGGCGCAGGCTCATATAAATTTGACTTTTGAATAATTACGCCAAGTCTGATAAATCAAATGAGTACTCTATTGCTTTTAGTACATGATAAGTTATATATGAAGGCATTTAAAAAGAATTTTTTTGCAATATTTTAATTTTTAAAGCCCCAAATGTTGATAGTTGAAATTTTTCAATTTTAACGTCAAAATTTTACACGCAAAGATGAGTATAGAACTTAACTTAATGTCTATAATATACATCCTATTGTCATGAAACTTTGTAAGCAGTGTTATAATACATTAAACTTTGTTCATACCAAGTTTTTTTAAGATTTGTCAACTCTTTCTACCCTAAGAGGTGAAATCTGTAAATATAGAAATTGTACTCTGGCAACTTCCCTAAATGATTTGATGGTGTCAACTTGTCAAATAGCATGAAACTAAAGGATTTAATATTTTATTTTATAGAATTTCTGCAAAAATGACCAATTTTGGCATTTTATGGTCAAAATAGGCATTTTATAACTTTTCCAATATTGATGCATAAATGGCATACTGACTTTCTATCTGACAGGTTTTTATGTGTCAATATTTGTGTTTCTATTCCTTTATCTGCTTCTTTTACTTATTTATGAACTCTGAATCTACAGAAAAGAAGTTTATCTCAGATAAAATGTGCAAAGTGTGTTGTATAAATGACCCTTGTATAACGCCTTGTTTGGATGAAGTCAATAGTGGGGAGCTTGGTATATAAAATTTGATGTCCATATTAGAGACCTCACTAAATTTGTATCAAATGCACTTTACAATGTCTAATGTACCTGTTCCATTTCACATAATATATTTCTTTTCTTCTGTAGGATAGCAAGTGGTTTAAATATAAGCCTGTTGAGAATGAATTGCATGCAAGTTTTTCCCTAAAAAGGCAAAAATCTTTGTTTCAGCCCATACTGCTTGTAAGAAAAGTTAATTGTAAGAGTCTTTTTGTGCTCAGATTTGTTGTATCATGTCACATGAGTATAGAAATGATAAAAAAGACACAAATTTTTATTTTTTATAGCCTCAATATGCATTTTTTAATGTAAATATGTGGCACGGCCTAAATTGACCCTAAATTTTTTCCAGTCTTACTTGGCCTAAGACCCTTTTAAACTAATATGATATGTTATTTGTAACTTTTCTTTCCATTTAAAGTACTTTAAATACATATGTAAGGATTATTTATAACCAAAAAGCTTCACAAATTTAAAATTGCTGGAAAATATTACATCTTTATGTAAGGCCCCCCTTCATTGAAAAACCTAAATTTTTAGGCGCAGGCTCATATAAATTTGACTTTTGAATAATTACGCCAAGTCTGATAAATCAAATGAGTACTCTATTGCTTTTAGTACATGATAAGTTATATATGAAGGCATTTAAAAAGAATTTTTTTGCAATATTTTAATTTTTAAAGCCCCAAATGTTGATAGTTGAAATTTTTCAATTTTAACGTCAAAATTTTACACGCAAAGATGAGTATAGAACTTAACTTAATGTCTATAATATACATCCTATTGTCATGAAACTTTGTAAGCAGTGTTATAATACATTAAACTTTGTTCATACCAAGTTTTTTTAAGATTTGTCAACTCTTTCTACCCTAAGAGGTGAAATCTGTAAATATAGAAATTGTACTCTGGCAACTTCCCTAAATGATTTGATGGTGTCAACTTGTCAAATAGCATGAAACTAAAGGATTTAATATTTTATTTTATAGAATTTCTGCAAAAATGACCAATTTTGGCATTTTATGGTCAAAATAGGCATTTTATAACTTTTCCAATATTGATGCATAAATGGCATACTGACTTTCTATCTGACAGGTTTTTATGTGTCAATATTTGTGTTTCTATTCCTTTATCTGCTTCTTTTACTTATTTATGAACTCTGAATCTACAGAAAAGAAGTTTATCTCAGATAAAATGTGCAAAGTGTGTTGTATAAATGACCCTTGTATAACGCCTTGTTTGGATGAAGTCAATAGTGGGGAGCTTGGTATATAAAATTTGATGTCCATATTAGAGACCTCACTAAATTTGTATCAAATGCACTTTACAATGTCTAATGTACCTGTTCCATTTCACATAATATATTTCTTTTCTTCTGTAGGATAGCAAGTGGTTTAAATATAAGCCTGTTGAGAATGAATTGCATGCAAGTTTTTCCCTAAAAAGGCAAAAATCTTTGTTTCAGCCCATACTGCTTGTAAGAAAAGTTAATTGTAAGAGTCTTTTTGTGCTCAGATTTGTTGTATCATGTCACATGAGTATAGAAATGATAAAAAAGACACAAATTTTTATTTTTTATAGCCTCAATATGCATTTTTTAATGTAAATATGTGGCACGGCCTAAATTGACCCTAAATTTTTTCCAGTCTTACTTGGCCTAAGACCCTTTTAAACTAATATGATATGTTATTTGTAACTTTTCTTTCCATTTAAAGTACTTTAAATACATATGTAAGGATTATTTATAACCAAAAAGCTTCACAAATTTAAAATTGCTGGAAAATATTACATCTTTATGTAAGGCCCCCCTTCATTGAAAAACCTAAATTTTTAGGCGCAGGCTCATATAAATTTGACTTTTGAATAATTACGCCAAGTCTGATAAATCAAATGAGTACTCTATTGCTTTTAGTACATGATAAGTTATATATGAAGGCATTTAAAAAGAATTTTTTTGCAATATTTTAATTTTTAAAGCCCCAAATGTTGATAGTTGAAATTTTTCAATTTTAACGTCAAAATTTTACACGCAAAGATGAGTATAGAACTTAACTTAATGTCTATAATATACATCCTATTGTCATGAAACTTTGTAAGCAGTGTTATAATACATTAAACTTTGTTCATACCAAGTTTTTTTAAGATTTGTCAACTCTTTCTACCCTATTAGGTCCGAGACCACCATTGTCGTCCCCTGATTTTCGTTGTTCACAAATATAGTCCCTGGTGTTGACAGTGGGTTACTTGCCATTAATTTGTATACCCCTTCCAAATTTATTTCTCCATGTTCAATGCCTCAAAATGCAAGTAGGGGGATGAAATTACACTGTAAAAAAATTTGGGTCCAGAATTTTAAAGGAAAGTAGTGTTTTGGTCCAGCTGAAAAAGGTTGAAAATGAGCACTTCGGAAGCTGTCAAAAGATTTCAAGACGCCCTAAACATAAAATTGTCCATATTTTGAGTTAGAGGCGATGAAGTTTTCTATAAATTTGATATGATTTATCCCAAAAGTAGTACAACACACTCATGACACTGTAAAAGTTTCTTTGAGAAAGCGCAGGTGGGATTTTTTTTATTTTCATTTATGTTCTAAAAGAAATGCACTACGAATTAATTGTGTTCTCGGACCTTATACTCGGAACTTTTCTTAGCAATTGTTTCTACAGGACAATAATTGTATTGACCATTTTTGTTATCATTGCCGACATCTCCAAATGACTGATAGGAAAATACGGTTGTTGTTGGTGCATTCTAATTATAAATCTGACTGTTAATAATTCCGTGTCATGTAAGAATAATATTGTAAGGTACGATAACACAAGATTCATAAATGAAAGTGTCTCTAAAGATGGAAATATAGCAGACCAACAGACTGGTCGTTATTACTGTTGATTTCTTTGTTCTTAACAATGTATTGATCTAAATGTAGACCAAACTTCCATTCTCAATTTAATTATAATAAACATGTAAAGAAGATATATCCCAGAGGTTTTTAATTCGTTTATTTTATCTTTTGAAACAAAATAGCTATGTATGTCTGTCCACAGATACCTTTGAAATTAAAAATGAAATGTGAACACCAAAAACAAAGAAGAAAACAAATGAATATCCTTATCAGCGCCCGAGGGATAACAACACAGTAACCATACATTTACTTTCAGTTGTATTCTTGTTGATCAGTTCATTTAGATATAGCTTGAAGTCGACATATTGTGTTTCGTAATGAAAAATCGATAATAACCATTCAATATAATTTAAACTTCAGAAAAAAATTATTAACAGTTCATTATATTTATCAAGTAACAATTGTTATCATATTATAAAATAAATTACATTTTCATGTCAAGAAACTCTTCATTTATATTTACAGAAAAAAAGTATTGTTAAAATACACATATGATACGGAACAAGTAATATTGTCCTGAACTTCAGATGGATATTCACTGATGAGTCTTGTCTTATGTAGACGAAACGCGCGTCAGCCTGGTACATGTATGTATGAGGATTTTTTACAACTAATGAGTTGATACCACTGCTGGTTAATGTTTTCTCACTGAGTGTAAAATCAGGCCAGTAGTCAGCACTCTGTTGACATGAATTATTATTGATATGGTCGTAATTATAAACATTAAATATTAACTGTTTACAGAACTTTTTTTCCAAATCTCTACCCCATGAATATTTAACATAAGCAGTATTTGATAAAACCTTTCACAAAATTGGGTCCTTAATGCTTTTCAACGTCGTACCCTATTTGAACTTTTTTTTATTAGAACGTCAAAGATGAGTAAGGCCTATAAATTTTTAGAGAAGGTATATATGATGAGTTTATACGCACAATCAAAGTGGATTCCAAATGAAGATCAGCAGTGAACTTGGGTTAAATAGTGTTGTTTCCTCGCTGTAGATTACGTCGGGTGTTTGAACGAATGTAGTGTCAATAGATGACATTTCATAACCTTTGCCTTTAATTCAATTTGTACAAAAGCAAAAAAAGGTAAAAGTAATAAAATTCAAGATCGTCAAATATTCTTTAAAAGTCTTTGTTAAGTTATTTTTATTAAATAAAGAAAATAAAAAATGATCTTGAAACTTTCTTGGGAAATATTACCGTTCATAGTCCCGGACGGTGATCGCGTATTCGTATACTCTGTAATGACAAACGGTGGCCACTCAGCAAGAAATGCTGTTAGGGTTTCTGCATGCAGTATATTACACAGCATTCACAACCTAATAAATGCTCTTCAGCAAATATTATCATATCATGCAAAAGTACATTATCTGCATTCATTTGAAGAGTATACACGGGTATCGTCAGACATTGATATTCACAATTACAATTGTCGTGATAAAGTTCAGTAAAAATCAATCAATTCCACTTAAGCTGTGTTTAATTACTATACTCATTGTGTAATATTCTCAAAGTAATTAAATACCGTATAGCGGGTTATTTTCGCGGGGTGCAAATTTTCGCTTATTTTCGCGGACAGAACTAAATCGCCAAAATAAATTCCGCGAAATTAAAGGTGTGCATACAAAGGTATTAATAAAAGTTTTCAATCCGCCAAAATAATAACCGCCAAAATATTTCGTATACCTTGTTCAATGAAAATCGCGAAATTTTACACCCGCGAAAATAACCCGCTATACGGTATATCTTCGATATGACATTTTTTGTTATAAAAAGAAATTTTTCAACATGCCACATAAAAGATCATAAAACATTTTTAAAAAAGTGAACAAGTTTGAAATTTTCATTTTCTTTAGTTTTCTAATTATCATCAGACATGTTTTTTCTACATCGCTTGACCTTTTCGGTGGATGTACTATATTAAACTGCTGTTAATGATTTATATGATGAATCACACGGATAGACAACAATTGTGTTGTAATTAAAATCTTATCAAGATAGTATTATAATGGTAACACGAATGAGAAGTCGGGTAATGTAATACATATTTGAGAGGATCCGGTACAGTAGTTGTTGCCTCTATGCCTCTACCCAATGCACACTCCACTTCAATTTAACAGACCTATATTACAATCCAACCTTATTGTTTCATTGTGTAAATTGTTAAGTTTGAAAATATATACCTGTACCAGTGAAAGCGAAGCAAACAAGAAGCAGTCTTTCAAATCATCAGTGCATTGTACGTAATTTTTTCCGAAAATCTGTTTTTATTGATTGGTACCAGAGGTAAGAAGGCCAAACTGCATCACTATCCTAGTACATAGGATATTGATCAAGAAAGCCAACCTGCATCATTATCCTGATACATAACACATTGGTCAAGAAAGCCAACCTGCATCATTATCCTGATACATAACACATTGGTCAAGAAAGCCAACCTGAATCATTATCCTGATACATAACACATTGGTCAATAAAGCCAACCTGCATCATTATCCTGATACATAACACATTGGTCAAGAAAGCCAACCTGCATCATTATCCTGATACATATCACAATAGTCAAGAAAGCCAACCTGAATCATTATCCTGATACATAACACATTGGTCAAGAAAGCCAACCTGCATCATTATCCTGATACATAACACATTGATCAAGAAAGCCAACCTGCATCATTATCCTGATACATAACACATTGGTCAAGAAAGCCAACCTGCATCATTATTCTGATACATAACACATTGGTCAAGAAAGCCAATCTGCATCATTATCCTGATACATAACACAATGGTCAAGAAAGCCAACCTGCATCATTAACCTGATAAATAACAAATTGGTCAAGAAAGCCAACCTGCATCATTATCCTGATACATGAAACATTGGTCAAGAAAGCAAACCTGCATCATTATCCTGATACATAACACATTGGTCAAGAAAGCCAACCTGCATCATTAACCTGATGCATAACACATTGGTCAAGAAAGCCAATCTGCATCATTATCCTGATACATAACACAATGGTCAAGAAAGCCAACCTGCATCATTAACCTGATAAATAACACATTGGTCAAGAAAGCCAACCTGCATCATTATCCTGATACATAACACATTGGTCAAGAAAGCCAACCTGCATAATTATCCTGATATATAACACATTGGTCAAGAAAGCCAACCTGTATCATTATCCTGATACATAACACATTGGTCAAGAAAGCCAACCTGCATCATCATCCTGATACATAACACATTGGTCAAGAAAGCCAACCGGTATCATTATCCTGATACATAACACATTGATCAAGAAAGCTAACCTGCATCATTATCCTGATACATAACACATTGATCAAGAAAGCCAACCTGCATCATTATTCTGATACATAACACATTGGTCAAGAAAGCCAATCTGCATCATCAACCTGATGCATAACACAATGGTCAAGAAAGCCAACCTGCATCATTAACCTGATACATAACACATTGGTCAAGAAAGCAAACCTGCATCATTATCCTGAAACATAACACCTTGGTCAAGAAAGCCAACATGCATCATTATCCTGATACATAACACATTGGTCAAGAAAGCCAACATGCATCATCATCCTGATACATAACACAATGGTCAAGAAAGCCAACCTGTATCATTATCCTGATACATAACACATTGGTCAATAAAGCCAACCTGCATCATCATCCTGATACATAACAAATTGGTCAAGAAAGCCAACCGGTATCATTATCCTGATACATAGCACAATGGTCAAGAAAGCCAAATTGCATCATTATCCTGATACATCACTCATTGGTCAAGAAAGCCAACCTGAATCATTTTCCTGATACATAACACATTGGTCAAGAAAGCCAACCTGCATCATTATCCTGATAAATAACAAAATGGTCAAGAAAGCCAACCTGCATCATTATCCTGATACATAACACATTGGTCAAGAAAGCCAACCTGCTTCATTATCCTGATACATAACACATTGGTCAAGAAAGCCAACCTGCATCATTATCCTGATACATAACACATTGGTCAAGAAAGCCAACCTGCTTCATTATCCTGATACATAACACAATGGTCAAGAATGCCAACCTGCATCATTATCCTGATACATGAAACATTGGTCAAGAAAGCTAACCTGCATCATTATCCTGATACATAACACATTGGTCAAGAAAGCCAACCTACATCCTTATCCTGATACATAACACAATGGTCAAGAAAGCCAACCGGCATCATTATCCTGATACATAACACATTGGTCAAGAAAGCCAACCTGCATCATTATCCTGATATATAACACATTGGTCAAGAAAGCCAACCTGTATCATTATCCTGATACATAACACATTGGTCAAGAAAGCCAACCTGCATCATCATCCTGATACATAACACATTGGTCAAGAAAGCCAACCGGTATCATTATCCTGATACATAACACATTGATCAAGAAAGCTAACCTGCATCATTATCCTGATACATAACACATTGATCAAGAAAGCCAACCTGCATCATTATTCTGATACATAACACATTGGTCAAGAAAGCCAATCTGCATCATCAACCTGATGCATAACACAATGGTCAAGAAAGCCAACCTGCATCATTAACCTGATACATCACTCATTGGTCAAGAAAGCCAACCTGAATCATTTTCCTGATACATAACACATTGGTCAAGAAAGCCAACCTGCATCATTATCCTGATAAATAACAAAATGGTCCAGAAAGCCAACCTGCATCATTATCCTGATACATAACACATTGGTCAAGAAAGCCAACCTGCTTCATTATCCTGATACATAACACATTGGTCAAGAAAGCCAACCTGCATCATTATCCTGATACATAACACATTGGTCAAGAAAGCCAACCTGCTTCATTATCCTGATACATAACACAATGGTCAAGAATGCCAACCTGCATCATTATCCTGATACATGAAACATTGGTCAAGAAAGCTAACCTGCATCATTATCCTGATACATAACACATTGGTCAAGAAATCAAACCTACATCCTTATCCTGATACATAACACAATGGTCAAGAAAGCCAACCTGCATCATTATCCTGATACATAACACATTGGTCAAGAAAGCCAACCTGCTTCATTATCCTGATACATAACACAATGGTCAAGAATGCCAACCTGCATCATTATCCTGATACATAACACATTGGTCAAGAAAGCCAACCTACATCATTATCCTGATACATAACACAATGGTCAAGAAAGCCAACCGGCATCATTATCCTGATACATAACACATTGGTCTAGAAAGCCAACCTGCATCATTATCCTGATACAAACCACATTGGTCAAGAAAGCCAACCTACATCATTATCCTGATACATAACACATTGGTCAAGAAAGCCAACCTGCATCATTATCCTGATACATAACACATTGGTCAAGAAAGCCAACCTGCATCATCATCCTGATACATAACACATTGGTCAAGAAAGCCAACCTGCATCATTATCCTGATACATAACACATTGGTCAAGAAAGCATACCTGAATCATTATCCTGATACATAACACATTGGTCAATAAAGCCAACCTGCATCATTATCCTGATACATAACACATTGGTCAAGAAAGCCAACCTGCATCATCATCCTGATACATAACACATTGGTCAAGAAAGCCAACCGGTATCATTATCCTGATACATAACACATTGGTCAAGAAAGCCAACCTGCATAATTATCCTGATATATAACACATTGGTCAAGAAAGCCAACCTGTATCATTATCCTGATACATAACACATTGGTCAAGAAAGCCAACCTGCATCATCATCCTGATACATAACACATTGGTCAAGAAAGCCAACCGGTATCATTATCCTGATACATAACACATTGATCAAGAAAGCTAACCTGCATCATTATCCTGATACATAACACATTGATCAAGAAAGCCAACCTGCATCATTATTCTGATACATAACACATTGGTTAAGAAAACCAATCTGCATCATCAACCTGATGCATAACACAATGGTCAAGAAAGCCAACCTGCATCATTAACCTGATACATAACACATTGGTCAAGAAAGCAAACCTGCATCATTATCCTGAAACATAACACCTTGGTCAAGAAAGCCAACATGCATCATTATCCTGATACATAACACATTGGTCAAGAAAGCCAACATGCATCATCATCCTGATACATAACACAATGGTCAAGAAAGCCAACCTGTATCATTATCCTGATACATAACACATTGGTCAATAAAGCCAACCTGCATCATCATCCTGATACATAACAAATTGGTCAAGAAAGCCAACCGGTATCATTATCCTGATACATAGCACAATGGTCAAGAAAGCCAAATTGCATCATTATCCTGATACATCACTCATTGGTCAAGAAAGCCAACCTGAATCATTTTCCTGATACATAACACATTGGTCAAGAAAGCCAACCTGCATCATTATCCTGATAAATAACAAAATGGTCAAGAAAGCCAACCTGCATCATTATCCTGATACATAACACATTGGTCAAGAAAGCCAACCTGCTTCATTATCCTGATACATAACACATTGGTCAAGAAAGCCAACCTGCATCATTATCCTGATACATAACACATTGGTCAAGAAAGCCAACCTGCTTCATTATCCTGATACATAACACAATGGTCAAGAATGCCAACCTGCATCATTATCCTGATACATGAAACATTGGTCAAGAAAGCTAACCTGCATCATTATCCTGATACATAACACATTGGTCAAGAAAGCCAACCTACATCCTTATCCTGATACATAACACAATGGTCAAGAAAGCCAACCGGCATCATTATCCTGATACATAACACATTGGTCAAGAAAGCCAACCTGCATCATTATCCTGATATATAACACATTGGTCAAGAAAGCCAACCTGTATCATTATCCGGATACATAACACATTGGTCAAGAAAGCCAACCTGCATCATCATCCTGATACATAACACATTGGTCAAGAAAGCCAACCGGTATCATTATCCTGATACATAACACATTGATCAAGAAAGCTAACCTGCATCATTATCCTGATACATAACACATTGATCAAGAAAGCCAACCTGCATCATTATTCTGATACATAACACATTGGTCAAGAAAGCCAATCTGCATCATCAACCTGATGCATAACACAATGGTCAAGAAAGCCAACCTGCATCATTAACCTGATACATCACTCATTGGTCAAGAAAGCCAACCTGAATCATTTTCCTGATACATAACACATTGGTCAAGAAAGCCAACCTGCATCATTATCCTGATAAATAACAAAATGGTCAAGAAAGCCAACCTGCATCATTATCCTGATACATAACACATTGGTCAAGAAAGCCAACCTGCTTCATTATCCTGATACATAACACATTGGTCAAGAAAGCCAACCTGCATCATTATCCTGATACATAACACATTGGTCAAGAAAGCCAACCTGCTTCATTATCCTGATACATAACACAATGGTCAAGAATGCCAACCTGCATCATTATCCTGATACATGAAACATTGGTCAAGAAAGCTAACCTGCATCATTATCCTGATACATAACACATTGGTCAAGAAAGCCAACCTACATCCTTATCCTGATACATAACACAATGGTCAAGAAAGCCAACCGGCATCATTATCCTGATACATAACACATTGGTCAAGAAAGCCAACCTGCTTCATTATCCTGATACATAACACAATGGTCAAGAAAGCCAACCTGCTTCATTATCCTGATACATAACACAATGGTCAAGAATGCCAACCTGCATCATTATCCTGATACATGAAACATTGGTCAAGAAAGCTAACCTGCATCATTATCCTGATACATAACACATTGGTCAAGAAAGCCAACCTACATCCTTATCCTGATACATAACACAATGGTCAAGAAAGCCAACCGGCATCATTATCCTGATACATAACACATTGGTCAAGAAAGCCAACCTGCATCATTATCCTGATATATAACACATTGGTCAAGAAAGCCAACCTGTATCATTATCCTGATACATAACACATTGGTCAAGAAAGCCAACCTGCATCATCATCCTGATACATAACACATTGGTCAAGAAAGCCAACCGGTATCATTATCCTGATACATAACACATTGATCAAGAAAGCCAACCTGCATCATTATCCTGATACATAACACATTGATCAAGAAAGCCAACCTGCATCATTATTCTGATACATAACACATTGGTCAAGAAAGCCAATCTGCATCATCAACCTGATGCATAACACAATGGTCAAGAAAGCCAACCTGCATCATTAACCTGATACATCACTCATTGGTCAAGAAAGCCAACCTGAATCATTTTCCTGATACATAACACATTGGTCAAGAAAGCCAACCTGCATCATTATCCTGATAAATAACAAAATGGTCAAGAAAGCCAACCTGCATCATTATCCTGATACATAACACATTGGTCAAGAAAGCCAACCTGCTTCATTATCCTGATACATAACACATTGGTCAAGAAAGCCAACCTACATCATTATCCTGATACATAACACATTGGTCAAGAAAGCCAACCTGCTTCATTATCCTGATACATAACACAATGGTCAAGAATGCCAACCTGCATCATTATCCTGATACATGAAACATTGGTCAAGAAAGCTAACCTGCATCATTATCCTGATACATAACACATTGGTCAAGAAAGCCAACCTACATCCTTATCCTGATACATAACACAATGGTCAAGAAAGCCAACCGGCATCATTATCCTGATACATAACTCATTGGTCAAGAAAGCCAACCTGCTTCATTATCCTGATACATAACACAATGGTCAAGAATGCCAACCTGCATCATTATCCTGATACATAACACATTGGTCAAGAAAGCCAACCTACATCATTATCCTGATACATAACACAATGGTCAAGAAAGCCAATCTGCATCATTATCCTGATACATAACACATTGGTCTAGAAAGCCAACCTGCATCATAATCCTGATACAAACCACATTGGTCAAGAAAGCCAACCTACATCATTATCCTGATACATACACATTGGTCAAGAAAGCCAACCTGCATCATTATCCTGATACATAACACATTGGTCAAGAAAGCCAACCTGCATCATCATCCTGATACATAACACATTAGTCAAGAAATCCAACCTGCATCATCATTCTGATACATAACACATTGGTCAAGAAAGCCAACCTGCATCATTATCCTGATACATAACACATTGGTCAAGAAAGCATACCTGAATCATTATCCTGATGCATAACACATTGGTCAATAAAGCCAACCTGCATCATTATCCTGATACATAACACATTGGTCAAGAAAGCCAACCTGCATCATCATCCTGATACATAACACATTGGTCAAGAAAGCCAACCGGTATCATTATCCTGATACATAACACTTTGGTCAAGAAAGCTAACTTGCATCATTATCCTGATACATAACACATTGATCAAGAAGGCCAACCTGCATCATTATCCTGATACATAACACATTGGTCAAGAAAGCTAACCTGCATCATTATCCTGATACATAACACATTATTCAAGAAAGCCAACCTGCATCATTATTCTGATACATAACCATTGGTCAGGAAAGCCAACCTGCATCATTATCCTGATACATAACACTTTGGTCAAGAAAGCCAACCGGCATCATTATCCTGATACATAACACAATGGTCAAGAAAGCCAACCTGCATCATTATCCTGATACATAACACATTGGTCAAGAAAGCCAAACTGCATCATTATCCTGATACATAACACATTGGTCAAGAAAGCCATCCTGCATCATTATCCTGATACATAACACCTTGGTCAAGAAAGCCAACCGGCATCATTATCCTGATACATAACACAATGGTCAAGAAAGCCAACCTGCATCATTATCCTGATACATAACACATTGGTCAAGAAAGCCAAACTGCATCATTATCCTGATGCATACCACATTGGTCCTCTAAAAATTGATAGAACTTAGGTTATCAGATAAAACATCTTTATTATTGGCCTTTGCTGTTATTTATTGTATCGAAAAACACATAAGTTAAATGATTGCACATTATTTCTGAAACAAGTTGTTTTTTGTTTTCGTTTAATTACATTTATTTTCAGTTTTTTGGTAATTGTATCTGACAATGTAATTGCATTTCCACATTACCAACTGTAATGAGCGATGAAACACAATTGGAATTGCTATAATTTACATTTATTTATTACAGCGCTCATCTTTCAATACAACCATATAGCCCTTCAATTGATGTTTTACCTAATTTAAGTATATATTATACCAGAACAATTTGCAAATGTGTTCTGACACTGGAATATGTACCGCTTATCTAACAGGACACTTTCAGATTGTTTGTGTCTTTATTATTCTATGTTTTACGTCAATGCATTCTACACCCCATAAATAGACAATGGTCGGTGTTTGTATGTAGTAGCTTTTAGGAATGAACAATATCTGACGTTTATATCTGTCTATATGACATTTTATATCATTGTGGTAAAATTTGATATGATCATTGTTATTTTTCGATAAATGCATCTAGTAATATAGTTTTTTTTACGAATTTGAACGGATAATGTCTATATCATGTCAGGAAGATGACAACAGTCTTTCACTTGATCCGTTGATTGAATATGTTTGATGTTTGCTGTAAGCTAGGTAAATTATTAAAAAGCATTTAGTGCAATAAAGATGATTTAATTGTTTAAAAAAAAAGATTTGCTGTAAATGTCATTTTATAATGCCAGCAACAGAATCAAAGTATATATAATGTTAGATTAGGTAGCATACATATATATACATTAATTGTTTCTTGTTTGTCGTCCAGTGCAAATAGTTCAAACTATTCAGGACGAGAACAAAATTCAAAGCAATACAATATGTAGTGTTGATTGGTTAAGACCGATGACTACAGTGCTGAAGGTGTCTGGTTCTGATCAGGGCTCGACAGGGTGGAAATTTTGGTAAATTACAGGGCTGGTGTTCACCCTATTATATCCTCCAAATATAACTGGTAACAAGACCTGTGTTCAAACTAGAATGAATACGGATACCAAGGTTCAATTACAGGGTGATTCAAATAAAAGTGGATTCTACAACATATTGTTAGGACGTCCGGGATGAAGGTCGGGACATAAGCAGATATTTGGTCTTCAGCAACAGACATATCGTATATGCTATGATAGTATAATATAAAACTACTAACGGGAATGATTGTGCTTGATTTTTATATAAAGAAAACATAATCTTTTAATCAATTTCATTGAGATCTGTAGCTGGAATATTAGTACCTGCTAGTAGTCCTTTATCAATGCAAGTATAATTGCCATTTTGCTTGGTTTCTTCTGTTACCTATTTGGACTCGGACTTCTTTTGAACTGAGTTTGAATGTGGGAATTGCTGTGTGTTTGATTGTTCTACATTGGCTACAGGTTAAAAAGTAAGATCACAAAAAAACTGAACTGAAAATTCAAAACGGAAGGTCCCTAATCAAATGGCAAAATCTAAAACACATCAAACGAATGGACAACAGCTGTCATATTCCTGACTTGCAATTGGTACAGGCATTTCAAATGTAGAAACTGATGAATTAAACCTGGTTTTATTGTGCTAAACCTTTCACTTTTATGACAGTCGCATCAAATTCTATTATATTTTCAACGATGCGTGAATTAAACATATATAATAGGTAAAATTGACAAAATAGGGGAACAGCTGTCATCCCTGTGTCACAATCTCATTTAGAACAAAAACAAACAATTATTAAACAAAGAAGCACAAATAGCATCTATTAATTTTACATTCATTACTTTACATCAACTATAGTGTAGAGTCGCGTGTTAGAAGTCAGAATGTAAACGTCACACAAGTAGAAATATTTAATGGGGTGTTGAGATCTCAAAATACTTGTTTTACCCGCTGCATTGTTGAGCCTGACGGTTGAATAGGCTTCTGTGATTTATCTTTTCCGTTTGAACTAATAATCTAGGCAATATAACAAACCGTGCTGAAATAAAACAATAGCTCTTATAAACATTATATTAATTACATAAATTTGATATGTTATCGATTGATTGAATCGGATGGCATGATTAAGGAAACAGATGAGTTCTTACTTTGAAACTTATAAATTAGAACTATTTAAAACTAATCAAAGTTTAGAAGAAAAAAATTATAAGCAGTAAAGTGAAAGGGCTTACTGTTAACACAAGCAAGGGTCACATAGGTATATAATCATAGTTACTTGTATTTGGTTCACGTTCGGACGTGTTTGAAATTACTGTTTTGTCTTGAAAACGTAAAAAAACAAAAATATTTGATACGCTATCTCTCTTCAGATTCTATTATTTCAATATTTTAGCGACATGTTGATACCATAATATAATTTAATTTTGGATGTAACGCGTCTTCTGATTGGCTTACGTTATTTTGTTATGAGCCCATAGACATAATTCAGTCATGTGACAGCCGTGACGTCATCAATGTTTTTTCATGGTTTTCTACGGTTTAAAATGGAATTTATAATTAATTATAAGAAATGTCTGTAATATTTTTTCTGTCTATTCGAAATAGCATTAAAAATGTGGTGCACACTGTAAATAACCCGCTACGCAAGTTATTCAGTGTGCACCAAATTTTGTAATGTTATTTCTTCATAGACAGAAAAATATTACAGTCATTCCTTGAATAAAAAAAATCACACTACTTAAAATGAAATATGGTTAATACAAAGTAACATAACAAGAGAGTAGGTTTGATTAAATAAAACAAGCTTCGTGTCAGGTGTGGGTATAGTATTATGAAAGAGGAACCCCTGGCAAGCCACCAAGAATTTGGTGAGAATCCTGTCAACCTGAGACTCGATACGGGGAGCCGCTCCCCCCTCAATTTACATCTGCGTATTCATTCAAACGTTAAAACTTGAGGTGTTTTTCTGATTATCTATTTTCAATCATTTATTTTATTTTAACACATTTTAATCATTTTCGTCATGCTGAATTACTTATTGCATTTTAGTCGGTTGATTTATGTCGACATACAAAACAATTCTTCAAGTTAGTCCTTTTCCCGTTTTTCTTTATATTCGTAGTGATCAACCCAACCGACTACAAAAACAATCAGTAATTCAGCTGTCAGAAAAAAATCTACATGTGAGAAGGGAAATAACCATGATCGAAATGTCTGACCTAAGACTTGATAACTCTGAACCCTGTCTTAAGATTTTTCAATCGTTAGATAGAGAGTGTATTGAGCTTCACAAGCTAAAAGGTATGAGTTCGTTGTGCCAGCTCTTTCAAATTACACGACTCCAGAGTTTGTGATCAAACTTAAAGTTGAAAATAAACTGCGAACCTCAAGGATAGAGTTTTCCAAATGAACAGAAATAAACTATGGTATTACTATAGTTTATGTCATGAATTGTCTAAATAGATATAGGAAGATGTGGTGTGAGTGCCAATGAGACAACTCTCCATCCAAATGTTTGAAAACCACGATATACACACCTACTATAGTCCAGTTTCTAAAATTGGAAAATCAGAAATTATGCATGTAATAGGTGACTTCATTTATCCTTTAAGATAGAGTAAGTGATTGCTATAGCAGCATAACATTTGGTCAGCGTCCTTGATAGCTGAACCGCGAAGTCATTTATAGGTTTCAAAAATATAACAAGCTATTATAAATCGTCTTCAGTTTGAACAAGTTTTGAATAAATTTTACAAAAATTACCCCAAAAAATATCTAGTTAAACAAATGACAACACTTTATTAGAATAATGATTTAAAACGTCTCAGTATCATTCTTGTGAGATCAGATCTGAATAACGGTTATTGTCTTCTTCACAATATATTCAGTAATGTAATTTGGCTATTACATGCAGTAAAGTTCCGCAATGTACATTTTATAGCTTAATTTACAGCATCGGGGAAAACATTTTGTTGTTGAAGACCGTACAGTTTAAGGGCATATAGATAGTTCCATTGAATATTGACTCTTGTGGATAATTGTGTTATTATCAATCATGCCACAATGCATCTCATAATTTCTTAATTTCAAATTAATACTGTATGTAACTGAGACACCTTAGTAACTCAAATTTACTTTTTATATAATGTCTTATTAATCATTTATAAAATTGCGCTTTACATATTTCCAATTGATTGTATTGGTAACAAAATGATGTTTGGTAATAAGGTAAATCGTGCATATCAAACAACTAAATCATCATCCCCTATTAACTGGCCTGATAGTTGTTTATTGACTTGTATACATCTTTATCCTCATCCCCTATTAACTGGCCTGATCGTTGTTTATTGACTTGTAAACATCTTAATCCTCATCCCCTATTAACTGGCCTGATAGTTGTTTATTACCTTGTATACATCTTAATCCTCATCCCCTATCAACTGGCCTGATCGTTGTTTATTGACTTGTATACATCTTAATCCTCGTCCCCTATTAACTGGCCTGATCGTTGTTTATTGACTTGTATACATCTTAATCCTCATCCCCTATTAACTGGCCTGATCGTTGTTTATTGACTTGTATACATCTTAATCCTCATCCCCTATTAACTGGCCTGATCGTTGTTTATTGACTTGTATACATCTTAATCCTCATCCCCTATTAACTGGCCTGATCGTTGTTTATTGACTTGTATACATCTTAATCCTCATCCCCTATTAACTGGCCTGATCGTTGTTTATTGACTTGTATACATCTTAATCCTCATCCCCTATTAACTGGCCTGATCGTTGTTTATTGACTTGTTTACATCTTAATCCTCATCCCCTATTAACTGGCCTGATCGTTGTTTATTGACTTGTATACATCTTAATCCTCGTCCCCTATAAACTGGCCTGATCGTTGTTTATTGACTTGTATACATCTTTATCCTCATCCCCTATTAACTGACCTGATCGTTGTTTATTGACTTGTATACATCTTAATCCTCATCCCCTATTAACTGGCCTGATAGTTGTTTATTGACTTGTATACATCTTAATCCTCGTCCCCTATAAACTGGCCTGATCGTTGTTTATTGACTTGTATACATCTTTATCCTCATCCCCTATTAACTGGCCTGATCGTTGTTTATTTTGATTGCATACTTCTTAGTGTATTAACTTTTATCATGAATCAGAATTTATATGATAGTTTTTGCATATTTGTAACGAGCGGAAGTAAACTAGCCATTGTGGTTCACTCCCAGGTTTCTTCCTTTTCCATTTAAGAGTTGGGTTCCTTGAATGGAACGTTTGAACTCTGAGGGACTACGCATGGTGACATTACACATAAAGTCCTCGAAGGCTATATACAGTATTTACAATAAAATCAGGTTGTTACGGTTAAAATTATGTACAATCATTCGGTCTGATATTAGTGTGTTGTCTATAGCCCTGAGCGGAAATCATCAACTGATCCCGCTTCAGCAACCCTGGAAGGTCGTGTATTCCATTTCATGATTGTTCTTGAAAAGAAGGAGTTCCTGTAGACATCGCTAGTGACCCTCTGTTGGTAAAACTTGTGTTTCACATTTTCATTTCGGGCCCTTTTATAGCTGACTAGGCGGTATGGGCTTTGCACATTGTTGAAGGCCGTACGGTGACCTATAGTTGTTTAAAATTTCTGTGTCATTTTGGTCTCTTGTGGAGAGTTGTCCCAATGGCAATCTTTTTTATATGGTCTCATCTTTTGACCCTTTTCAGTCCTCGACTAACGTCTCGGGTCGATATGGAAGTCTCGGAATTATATACACGGGCAAATTTGGAAAAGAACACCATTCTGTAATTTGTATGTATGTTCCGTCATGCCTGGTCGTAATATGTTGACGTTTATCATATACTTGATCTTAGTTTATTGACTTGAATAAATCACGTTATGTGTTGTCTTGTTATTGACCTGCATTTCACGATAGGCTCGGTCATATTTTTAAATTGACTTGTATGTCACGTTAGACCCGGTCGTAGTTTATTGACTTGTATAAATCACGTTATGTGTCGTCTTGGTATATTGACCTGCATTTCACGATAGGCCCGGTCGTATTTTTAAATTGACTTGTATGTCACGTTAGACCCGGTCGTAGTTTATTGACTTGTATATCATTTTATGAACGGGGAAAAGGACAATGTTAGATTTACATTGTTTCCAGTTCCGTACAACGGACAACATTATATTTAAATACCCTTGTATTGTTTTGAAGGACAAAAATATGCAATCAATTGTCGCGTATCAATGCTCATGATTTATATATAAAGTTAAACCACTAGGGTATTCCCTGACTTCAACTGAAAAATGGAGTTATTAGCTGTCCTTAGTTTGACATGTTTTATAAAATTTACAGGTAAGAATCGTAAATTTTAGTAATAACCTCAGGTAGTTACGTACTGGACAAATGATTGTTTAACTTTAATTACTGTATTGTTTAATCATTGCTATTGAATTACCTGAACTTCCTTATACCAGATTGTCCCATCGTAATTCTACCAGATATTATATACATGTACCAATGTAGGAAAAAATTATATTATATATTTAAATATACGCGATTTAATTTTGGATTTCTAAATATATCTGCAATACTGTGTAGTACTTTTGATGTTGTTAATGTGCATTATGTTGAAACTAGGAAAACAGAATTATTGTATTCATTATCTGTTTATACATTCCTGTTAATATTTAATTCTCTTCATTGATTATATTCATTATAGCATATCAGTTCATAATTTGAACTTGACAATAGCTATAATGAATAAAATCGATGACAATTATTTTTTCTTTACTTTGCTCTTTTCCCAAGACTATCATTTTTCAGTAAACAATATTATATATTTATTCATTCGTAGTCCGATCGAGTACACGTTAACATTATAACTGGGCTAGAATCTAGAATTGGGATACGAAAGTTAATGGATTTTTTATCACCCTTATACAAAACTAACTTTTACCCTCAGACCAAAGTCTCAAAATAAAATTATTGTACATTCGAGTTCGTGCAAAGTAAAAAAAAAAAAAAATTCTGTTTTTTCGATAACATTTTTCGTACCTCGGTTTCTCTTCATAAATGCTTACAACTGAAAGACAAGCTAGCAAAACATGTATAAATGCAAGGAAATTTGTTATCAAAAGACATATAGAATCACAGGTATTTACCCTAACAACCTGTACTGTGAGTTTACAAATGCAGGCAATATGGCACAGAAGAAACATTTATAATTGTAATTAAGACTGTAAGATTTGTGTGGGATTCTCCTAATTCATACTTCATAGTTTGACATTAATCCCCTGTCGGCAGGAATCGCACCGTTATATACGATTCATCGCAGGGATCCAAGGCTGACGGTTATTGTTTGCTTTCCTGATTCTTGGCTCAACTCTTTGTCACAAGTCATCAAACAAAGCTACATGGTTTGATTCTCACATATTAATAGAAGAAGAAGTAATTCTCGTCTATACACCTTAGTTCAATTATTAGCTTATCCAAGTATCCACAATGTAACCTGTTCCTTTCATTATTATGAGCCTGATCTAGACAGCATTGTCTCTCCTCATATTACTTTCCCTTTTCCTACTCAGCAAGGCCATCTGAATATTAAGGATGTCTTGTTGATTTTCAATATAAGGTGTTACAGCTTGCTAGTATATTTTACACCTGCTTCCTCTTCATCGTCAATATGAAATTGAGTGCCAATAAACTATTCAAAGTTAACGTCAGCCAATCATGACAAAGTCCATGGTAATAACGTAGCGCTTACGTGATACTAAAATGTACTCGCGGTAGCCGCGTACTTCTGGGTAATTTTTAGCATATACGCACACAATTATGTGATATCGTATCAAAATTTGGCTTGCAGCTATGAACGGAAGAAGAACTTATCGTTGACGTAAAGAGCGTATAGCACAGACGCAAGAGGGCGTCGTTGTAACGCGAAGAAATAAGTCAGATATTTAATGAGTCTGAATTGAAGGAAAGTCTTCACGTTGGCATTATTACTTTTCCAGAACCACACCTTTTGCCATATGATGACAACGGTTGTCTTACTTTCTACTTGGTGTGATTCTTTTGGTCTGCGCATGTTTCTCACTGAACTCTATTCACTTGAAATTTTGAGTTCAGACTTAGAATCGCTATTGCAACTGTTAATTTGGTATTGTACATTTGAATAATGTTTGTCGACGTTATTCTTATTAAGTAAAATCTTACCATCAAGAAGCTATCAAGTGACATCACTTGTGCATTTTAAGTGTATTTTGACACATTTACATCTTTTCGGTGTTTCTTTTTCCAGAATCTATTCATAAAGACAACTGCATGTTCCAACAATCATGGTGGAAACTTAACCAATGGATTACAAATGATGGAAAAACAGAAAATTCACTTTACATAACAAATTCAACCATAGGAAATTTCCGAATTCCTAGTACTACATCTGAAACGTTTCACTGTTACAGTAAAACACATAACATTTACTTGTTAAGGTAAGTAGTCTAAATCGTAAATAAACATCTAAATAAAATAGTCATTTTGATTAAGAAAACAGACTGTTATTCAGTCATTCTTCATTATAACTTTGTCGGGGCAGTTATTGTGTTTGTAGCCTATCCCTGTTATTGAAGTGCATCATCTTGTGTGATCTGGACGAGCGTAACTTTGTTAACGCTGTACGATACAGAGTTTGGAAGTTTACACTTTGAAAGTTGAAATCATCACTTTTGTCAGGGATTCTAGTTTGAAGTTATCTATCTTTGTGTCTATATCGACGAAAAGATCAAAATATGCAGCAGACCTTCAATGCTGTCTGGATAAGGCTATGACATAATAATGAAAGGAACAGGTTACATTGTGGATACTTGGAGAAGCTAATAATTGAACTAAGGTGTATAGACGAGAATTACTTCTTCTTCTATTAATATGTGAGAATCAAACCATTTAGCTTTGTTTGATGACTTGTGACAAAGAGTTGAGCCAAGAATCAGGAAAGCAAACAATAACCGTCAGCCTTGGATCCCTGCGATGAATCGTATATAACGGTGCGATTCCTGCCGACAGGGGATTAATGTCAAACTATGAAGTATGAATTAGGAGAATCCCACACAAATCTTACAGTCTTAATTACAATTATAAATGTTTCTTCTGTGCCATATTGCCTGCATTTGTAAACTCACAGTACAGGTTGTTAGGGTAAATATCTGTGATTCTATATGTCTTTTGATAACAAATTTCCATGCAGATGTTTATGTACCAATATTCCTTGATCAAACTTTCCCGTTCTAATTCAGGAATACAGTTTGTTTAAAAATGAGGATATTGTATCTACAGTAAGTAAGTTTTGTATGGGTACAGAAATGTTTATATGTGCGGAATTGAAATATCAATGTGGTATGATAAAATCCTTGGTGTACCCTAATATCAAAAGAAAAACAGAAAAGCCTGTAACATTTGTCTATTCCACGACTTTCAATTGTATATCGAGAAAAGGAAATCACATAACAATACGTAACGGTATTCAAATGTTGCGATAGCATCTTAACAATTTAATGATCTGTTGGTTAACTTCTTGCGTTGAGCCGGTTTGTCTCTTACCAAATGATGAATGACGTTGTGTTTTTTTTTTATCTTTTTAATTTAATTATTATTTTATTTTTATTTTTATTTTATTTTTATTTTTTGGGGGTCTTTAACAATTCGTAAGCACTAACTGTATAGAATACAGTTGGTATAAAATGCCCTCGCAGTCAAAAGAATCATTGAATGAATCTGGTAATAAGCCAAAATGATATGAATCCTAAGTGATTTATTAATCTGATTACAGGAGTACAAGTTCTGATGGTTTGCCGGAGTATGTATGTATGATGATAAATGAAGTCCGAGAGGATTTATACTGTCTTTATTTAATTAAAGGTAACAATAATATATGGAATATCAAACTGTATGCAAACAAAATATAAATCCATTTTAATAGATGAAACATACTAACATAGTTCCATCTGATAGCGCTATGTACCCTACAACCTTTATATTTTCATATTCAAGAATGTTAATTTATATACCTGTTCGCCATTGACATTTTACGAAGAAGCACAACATATAAGTGTAGAAACAGACAATTCTATAATAATGATACAATCGCAGTTAAAAAGTTCCTTAGTTTTTATATGAAATAATTCCATTATTTTCTGTATCTGTGCTATTGTTTAGAATAGATCGTCATGTAAAGTTCTTGACCACACAATCTAACTGAACTGGTATGATGCCGTTTTGAAGCTTGAGCAAATTTATTAATATATATAGGAAGATGTGGTATGAGTGCCAATGATACAACTCTCCATTCAAATAACAATTTATTAAAGTTAACCATTATAGGTTTAGGTAGGCCATCAACACGGAGCCTTGGCTCACACAAGACTATTTTTCAGTGCTTATACATCAGTATTTGTTCCACATATAGTATGATTATTTACTAATTTGTGAACCTCCTACTCGTCCATACAAACATGATTGTAACTGTTCTGAACCTCCTACTCGTCCATACAAACATGATTGTAAACCTTCTACTCGTCCATACAAACATGATTGTAAACCTTCTACTCGTCCATACAAACATGATTGTAAACCTTCTACTCGTCCATACAAACATGATTGTAAACCTTCTACTCGTCCATACAAACATGATTGTAAACCTCCTACTCGTCCATACAAACATGATTGTAAACCTCCTACTCGTCCATACAAACATGATTGTAAACCTTCTACTCGTCCATACAAACATGATTGTAAACCTTCTACTCGTCCATACAAACATGATTGTAAACCTTCTACTCGTCCATACAAACATGATTGTAACTGTTTGTGTATCTATGGTCTCATTATTTGTATGGTCTTAAGTTCGACCAGTTTATCCTTTGAAAGCAGGTAGATAAAGATAAAGTTTGTCTCTATTTATTTGTGGTGGTTTTGAGACTTTTTGAGAGTTAACAAAATGAATCAATCTAACGCTTAAATTTACTTTTACAAGTTATCAATGTTTTCAGAAAATTCAACAACAGAAAGTGGAAATTTACCTGTCTGTAGTATTTGTACAAGTTCTTTGTCACCTATGATATATACTCTTAGGCACTTTGGTAAGTCACAGTTTGAATTAAACTTGGGTAACAGGTAAATAAATTACGTAAAACAATAATGTAGAACTTTTTGCAATGCAGACACAAGGAAATTAATAAATAGATCACTTGTTATATGAACCTCTGAAGCACAACACGCGTCTCACGCTGCACACCAACACGCGGCTCATTCACATCAATACGCCGCGTCTCACGCACAACAACACGAAGAGCCGTGGTGTAGTGGTTAGTGCATCGGACTGCTAACACAAAGGTTCCTGGTTCGATTCCCGTTGGGATGAACATTTCAGGAACTCAATTTTCGGCTCTCTCTTGACACCATTTGCGAGTATGGTCTTAAGGAAACGATGATAGTCCGTCGGAAGGGGACGATAAATGGCTGACCCGTGTTAAGAGAGAGCCACATCTCTTGCACGTTAAAGACACCCTTGTAGATTTCGAAAAGAGTACGCTAATGCCGCTACAAGGCAGCACTCGCATCCGCAAAGTGAAAAGGGATTTATATAAGTTGAAAAACTTGTTTCCCAAACCACTCTAAATAAATATGTTTAAACTAACAACACGCGTCTCATTCACGTCTCACGAACAACAACACGCGTCTAACGCACATTTACACGCGTCATTGGCACATTAACTTGCGTCTCCGGCACATCAACAAGCATCACGTACATCAACACTCGTTCCAGGATCATCAACATGGGTCTCACGTACATCAACACGCGTCCGGAACATCAACAAAGGTATCATCAAAACGCGTCTCACGCACATCAACTCGCGTCATGCACATCAACAATAATCTTACGCACATCGACATGCGTCTCATGTACATAAAAACACGTGTTTCACGCATATCAACACGCGTCTCAGGCACATCAACACACGTTTTACCCACATTAACACGAGTCTTGCGCACATTAACACGCGTCTCACGCACACCAAAACTCGACTCTCGCAGATCAACACACGTCTCAGTCACATCAGTATGCGTCTCAGGCACATCTGCACATGTCCCACGCACATCAACACTCGTCTGAGGCACATAATTAAACATGGGACTCAAGCAAGTCAACACGCATCAGGCACACCAACACGCGTCTCAAACACATCAACACGCGTCTCAGACACATTAACACTTCTCTAAGACACGTTAATACGAGTCCTAAGCACATCAACACGCATTTCATGCCCATCAACACGCGTCTCAGGCATATTAAAACGAGTCTGAGGCATACCAACACGCCTCACGGGCACGTTAAACCGCGTCTCTGGCATTTCAACACGCTTCAGACACATCAACACGCGTTTCAGGTACATTAAAATGCGTCTCCGGCACGTCAACACGCCTCTCGGTCACGGTAATACGCGTCTCAAGCACATCAGCTTGCGGTTCATGTCCATATACACGCGTCTCGGGCATATTAAAACGAGTCTAAGGCACATCAACACGCCTCACGGGCGCGTTAAACTGAGTCTCATGCACTTCAACACGCTTCAGGCAAATCAACACGCGTTGCAGGTACATTAGAATGCGTCTCCACCACATTAACACGCCTCACGGGCTCGTTTTACGTTAAAACGCGTCCCAAGCACATGTACACGCGTTTCATGCCCATCAACACGCGTCTCAGGCACATTTTAAACGAGTCTAAGGCACATCAACACGCCTCACGGACACGTTAAAACGCGTCTCTGGCACTTCAACATGCTTCAGGCACATCAACACGCGTTTCAGGAACATTAAAATGCGTCTCCACCACATCAACACGACTCACGGGCACGTTAAACCGCGTCCCAAACACATCAACACGCCTCACGGGCACGTTAAACTGCGTCTCTGGCCATTCAACACGCTTCAGGCACATCAACACGCGTTTCAGGAACATTTAAATGCGTCTCCACCACATTAACACGACTCACGGGCACGTTAAACCGTGTCCCAAGCACATCAACACGCGTTTCGTGCCAATCAACACGCGTCTCATGCACATTAAAACGAGTCAAAGGCACATCAACACGCCTCACGAGCACGTTAAAATGCGTCTCAGGCACTTCAACACGCTTCAGACACATCACCAAATGTTTCAGGTACATTAAAATGCGTCTCAGGCTCGCCAACACGCTTCAGACACATCAACACTTCACTAAGACACGCTATGAGATTATGAGAAATATGCTGAAACAATAATAGGCCACTTTGATTGTTTGTTATAAAACTATAAATCCTATGGACCAGTGTATTCAATTTGTTTTAAAATAAACAATGGCTTTGAAGCCTTATGCTGCATTTGAAATACTAGTATAAAAAATAAAAAAAGTCTGAATACACCTGATACAGAATTTTTACAAATTCTGTGGAATAAGAATTCAACAAAGATGCTATTGTTGTTCCAGTTTGAGATAGTCCCATAAAATCTGACAAAGCACTTTTCATTTGAGTTTTGTGGAGTTTTTGGGGATGCTTGATCATGCACAAAATTTTATTCATATATACACACATTTATATATAAGTCTACCGTTGAGACTCTCAAGACAAGAGTGTTACAGAGTAGCATATCCATTTACAAGGGACATACATGTACAAAAGACAGGCGAACATTTCTATAGGTTATTTGAACTTCTAACTAGTTGAATACGAACTGAAAATGTTATGACAGAAAACGTTAGGTGATTGAAAGACAATAAACAGTATACAAAACACAACATATGATGACTGGGCTATACGAACCTCACCACAAACTTGGAGTGATCTCACACTTTCCTTACGCGATACCAGAATTGTGTATGACGTTTTAGAGGGTGTGATAAAAACCTTTGTTGCAATTCTTTTTTTACAGTTGTGACTTATATCGATATCCTCACGGATGGTAGATACATAGACAATAACTGTTTAGTGTCTTTAAATATCAGCTGTATTTTTACGAGGCTAGGAAACAAGGTGTATGTGTGAGCCAAAATTTGTTCCTGTGAAAAAAGTTCCAGTGGACCTAATTTCACAGGTAATTTGTTCTGGGAGAACTTTTTACACAGACAATTTCTATATAATTTGTTCCATCCCTATGAAATAAGTTCCACACTTTACCTGGTTAAATAAGTTCTGGGATGGTGAAATTTGTTCCATAAAGCTGGGGTCACACATTCACGATTTTTACTACCGTCCTCGACAGGACCATTCCCGATTAAAGTTTATCAAAAGTCTGATCAAGATCCTGTGAATCGTGGATGGAAATTCAAACTTAAATCAAAATTTAAAAACAAAAATAATTTGATCACGACAACAATCAGATAGTGTTCAGGAAGCGACGATATTCAACCGTTTCTAAGCGAATTAGTACCGATAATCCCGTTCTGAAGCCGCTTCTAACCCGATTTATATTTTTCGCCAGGTAAAATTCGACCGAGTATGTCACGACTTCGTCCCGACTCTACCGAACGTAATCCGACAGAGATCAGACAGTGACCAGACAGTGAACCGACGCTGACGGAAGATATCCGTTAGAAAACTGTCGGCAAATTCGGGATGATCAGGTACTGTCGGAACGTAATCCTATCACGGTCCGCTCTATCGCATTGCAAACGGCTTTGTCTGGTCTCAGTCGTATTGTATTCTGTAATTATCGGGACTCTGACGTGGGTATCATTAATTAATTTCGTATTAATAACGGGACTGTTTCGGAACGGTTTCGGCAAAAAACGGTTCGCAATCGACAAGATCTGGATGCAATCTGGACTCAATCGGCAGAAAAACAACTATGAAAAATTACTCCAGATCATTCCCGTTCCACAAGACACCGTCCAGAATACACAAGACATTGTTCGGAATTCGATCCGATACAGCAGAATTTGTCACGACATAGCCACGATTGTAACCCGACTAGACAAAATCGGCTGAGTTGTCCCGAATGTTACGGGACGCACCTAACTGTCGGGGTGCTTTGCCGAACTATTCGGACCCTTCCCAATCCGTAGGAATCTGTTACGAACTAAAACGACTGTGTTCAGACAATGATAGGACATTCCAGATAATTGAGGATACTAATCCGACTTGTTCACTTTTCGTGTCGTATTGCTGTCTGATGTCAAACGGGAGCAATAATCGGCAATGTGTGAATCCCGCATTAGCTGGGGTCACACATTCACGATTTTTACTACCGTTCTAAACCGGACCATTCCCGATTAAAATTTATTAAAAGTCTGATCAAGATCCTGTGAATCGTGGATAGAATTTCAAACTTAAATTAAAATCCGTAAAAAAAATAATGTGATCACGACAACAATCAGATAGTGTTCAGAAAGCACCGATATTCAACCGTTTCTAAGCGAATTAGTCCTGAAAATCCCGTTCTAAATCCGCTTCTAATCTGATTTGTATTTTTCGCCAGGTAAAATTCGACCGAGTCTGTCACGACAGCGTCCCGACTCTACCGAATGTAATCCGACTGAGATCAGACAGTGACCAGACAGTGAACCGACGCTGACGGAAGTTATCCGTTCGAAAACTGTCGGCATATTCGGGATGATCAGGTACTGTCGGAACGTAATCCTATCACGGTCCGCTCTATCGCATTACAAACGGCTTTGTCTGGTCTCAGTCGTATTGTATTCTGTAGTTGTCGGGACTCTGACGTGGGTATCATTGACGAATTTCGTATTAATAACGGGACTGTTTCGGAACGGTTTCGGCAAACAACGGTTCGCAATCGACAAGATCTGGATGCAATCTGGACTCAATCGGCAGAAAAACAGCTATGAAAAATTACTCCAGATCATTCCCGTTCCACAGGACACCGTCCAGAATACACAAGACATTGTTCGGAATTCGATCCGATGCAGCAGATTCTGTCACGACATAGCCACGAATGTAATCCGACTAGACAAAATCGGCTGAGTTGCCCCGAATGTTACGGGACGCACCTAACTGTCGGGATGCTTTGCCGAACTATTCGGACCCTTCCCGATCCGTAGGAATCTGTTACGAACTAAAACGAATGCGTTCAGACAATGATAGGACATTCCAGATAATTGAGGATACTAATCCGACTTTTTCACATTTCGTGTCGTATTGCTGTCTGATCTCAAACGGGAGCAATAATCGGGAATGTGTGAACCCCGCATTACCTAGTGAAATAAGTTCCATGTTTGTGAGATTTGTTCCTTACCTGGTGAAATAATTTCTGGATTTGTGAGATTTGTTCCTCACCTGGTGAAATAAGTTCCTTGTCTATAAAATATGTTCCACTGGTTTAACAAGTTATCTTATATACTGAGCACTTGTCATCAGTCAGTTTAAAGTCATTATAAAAAACATGTATATTGATAATGTAATAAATAAAAAGTGTAAACATCCAATTTGGATCATGTGGAGTTCAGCAAAAGTTAAATAACATGCTCAATTAATAATACTAAAAATGACAATTATGAACCAGAAAAGAGTAGAATAAAAAATAACAATAAAAGTCATTCCCCAAAAAAAGATATCACAGTTAAAGATGAACATTTTTACTTTTTAAAAAAGGACAAAGTGACTGATCAATTATTTTAAAAGACAAAGAAACAAAAGACACACTCTTTAAAAACTGCAATGACCATAGCTTAGTACATGTATGATAAGAACACCCATGACAGATCAACAGGAAACAAGGAGGTCGAATACCACATAAACGACAAAAACATAGATACAAACTATGATACATTATCATCGCTTTTATTTCTTATCTCCATCCCACAGTCATGCATTCAATTGCTAATGTACCCCATGCAAGCACAGTACTTATTTTCTGTGAAATAGGTTCGAGCAGAACATTTTCATTGATTTCTATAAAATACCTTTGTTCAAAATTAATATCACAGGAACTTATTTCACCTTTTCTTTTTAAATTTTAGTATTGGAACAAAACTCATGGTGCTGTAATTTTTGTTCAGGAACTTGTTTAAAAAGTTAGTTCCGGAACAAATTTTATAGTGCTGGAACATATTTTCTGTGACATAAGTTCCGGTGGAACATATTTCATATGAAATTTGTTCCGGCGGAACAAATGTCACGCCAGAACAAATATTTTGTTACATATGCGTGTATGCGAGCTTTTAGCGAGCTACTACACCTGTTTCGAGCCGAGTGCAAATACAGCTGATATTAAAAGACACTAAACAGTTGTTGTCTTTATCATGCAATTAATTCTGTATACTTTTTGTGTTTTGAAAGACACAAAAACTAACATATACAGCATTAATTTTCGATTTTTAATCCCTTGAGGCCCGCGTAGTAATATCAAAATCACACATTACGCTGAAAACGGGTTCGCAAAAAAGAATCTCGAGTGGTCAACAATAATACGTCGCTCAAGGTGAATAATTATCTATTTTAAAATAACAACTGATTTCAACAGTAAAAACAAATAACAAAACATTGTCAAATTTGAAACAGAAGTGTACGAGTTGTCCCTTCGCTTCAGATTTGACATTCACTAAACATGCATGCTAAAATTGACATTGGTTGTTTTTGTTACACAATCATACACATTGAAGTTTTGTCATCGTCATTGGAATGCAACTGGAATACACATTCTGAGGTTACACCGGTTCAAACAATACTCAGTCCGGCAGCGGGCGGAGCTTTAAAGCAATATCTGTATAGTATACAGATACAGCATAGCGATATCTGTAGGACTGTATCTGTATAGTAGAACACCCAATTGCAGGATAAAGCGTGATTGCCATTGATTGTATTTTATCGCTATACTGTGCATTTTTCTTTTGATCTTTTTGTGATAATTTTTCATATCATGCTACTTGTTTGAGATGGAAAATTATCGATAGAAACTAAGCAGGCACGTGGCATTGCTAACGAAAGTGATAATTTTTCATATCATGCTACTTGTTTGAGATGGAAAATTATCGATAGAAACTAAGCAGGCACGTGGCATTGCTAACGAAATTGACATGAAATTAACAAAGTTGATTAGACCGTTGGTTTTCCCGTTTGAATGGTTTTACACTAGTAATTTTGGGGCCCTTTATAGCGTGTTGTTCGGTGAGAGCCAAGGCTCCGTGTTGAAGGCCGTACATTGACCTATAATGGTTTACTTTTTTTAAAATTGTTATTTGGATGGAGAGTTGTCTCATTGGCACTCACACCACATCTTCCTATATCTATGAACAGATTATCATTGACCATCTCAACTCGATTGCCTTTCTCGCTTTCGCCGTCCTGGCTCAAGCGAGAAAAATCAATGTCGTTGAGATGATCAACGATAATTTATAAACACATACTATTTACATGTATTTACTGCTCAATCTTTAACTATTCAGTACAGCTCTTCACGCCATAAAACATGTTTTAATCGTTCGGCCGTTACGTATACAAAACTCAACCGAAACAACGTTACTTCGAGTTCACCATGACATTGCAAGCGCGCTAGACAAAAACTGTTGTGCCGTTTTATTGATGCTCGACCTTTCTGCGGCATTTGATGTGATTGATCATAACATTATCGAAGCTAGATTAGAATATGCTTTTGGAATCTCAGGTTCTGCTCTGAAATGGTTACTCTCTTACCTCCGAGAAAGGACACAGCGTATAGCAGTAGGCTCGGCCCACTCCAACGAATTTCGTCTTAATTGCTGTGTGCCGCAGGGCTCCGTGCTTGGCCCAAAGCTATATACTATATTTTCGAAGCCGATCGGCGAAATCTGTAGACCTCACAACATGTCTTATCAATGCTACGCCAATGATACGCAGATCTATTTAGTTTTCGAACCTCTTGATAACTGGAAAAACACATCGAATCGAATTGAGGACTGTTTGGCCGATATAAGTTCCTGGATGTGTGTAAACATGCTTAAACTGAACGAGGACAAAACGGAACTGATGCTATTTGCTCCGAAAAACCGAGTGAAAGATTTGAAGGATTGCAATCTCACCTTTAACCCTCTTGCTGCCGACCGTTTTTCAAGGTTGCATTTCATATGCCGGAAAATACGACAGCTCAACGTCTGTGACGTAACATGCCAAACAACAACGTCATTCGATATATGACGTCACGACAAAATGACCACTACATTTGGGACCAATTGGAGAAAAACATAACCCTGTTTATTCTTCCGTATTTTAATTGAAAGAGATACAGCATTGATAAGAAGCTTGCATAAATTTATCCATGGACATATGTGTCCCTCCGGCACTGCCGGTTTGGACATATGTGTCCCTCCGGCAGCAAGAGGGTTAAAGGAAACATCATTACAAGTTCTGAGTGTATTAAAAATCTGGGTGTTCATTTTGATAAGACTCTGTCAATGCACCAACAAGTCAGTTCAGTTTCGAGATCATGTTTTTATCGGTGACATCCCATTAGTCCGACAACCATTATTCCGACAGCCCATTACTCCGACAGCTCACTATTCCGACAGCCCATTACTCCGACAGCTCACTATTCCGACAGCCCATTACTCCGACAGCCCATTACTCCGACAGCCCATTATTCCGAAAACCCATCACTCCGACAGCCCATTATTCCGACAATGCGTTTTTCTTATGTGTATGGGTAAATTTTCTCTAAAAAGACCAAATCCGTTCTCTATGATATTTGTGGTTGTCCGTTTTGATTACAATTATTCACTCCATGCGGGATATTTGTCTTCTTATATTGGAGTTAAAATACTCAGTTATTACCCTCGTCCCACTTTGGTTTTACGTGTCTAGGTACTTTATTTATCTTTATATTTCGCTGTGTGTGTATCCATTATCAGTCTGTGCTGTTTTAGTTCGCTATTTTTTGCATGTGTGTCTTGGTCTTCCTGCGTTCACTAGATCGGTTCCCTCTTTTTCGCTTATCAGAGGAGTGAGGTTTCCCCAACTACATAAATACATATACCGGAGTTGGATAACTCTACCCGCACTTTTTGGTCGCAACACTTTCTCTCCTTGTATAACTTTAAATTTTTATTTAAATTAATTTTGTCGCAGAAATAATTAACTTGTGTAGCCTCAGTCAAAATGACAAAAACAAAGAGACAAATACATACCCAGATCCTTAAAAATAAGAGGACAAATAGGACAAAATATGTGCTCAGAAAATATGAGCAATTCCAATTGATTATATAAACATTAGTGAAATACACAATATGTAATACACAAATAATAAATTGATAATATGAGCAATGTAGGATATAATTGTTCCGGACCATATGAGTATTTGGACTATACGCGTATGGTCATGACCATATGCGTATAGTCATATGGTCCGACCATATGAGTATGATACTCGTTTGGTTATTAACGGGTCAGACCATATGAGTATTTGGACCATATAGGTTTTTGTTTTTCAATAATATGCATTAGAAAACTTTATAAAAAACAATGATTTCTTCATGCAATAGTATTATTTACAATTCAAATAGCACCAGAGACATATATTATTATATGTCTCTGATAGCACTAAATAATTATGCCAAAGCTACTTTTCATCGCTAATGGTTTTCCTGCGTGTATGCGTAGAGTGACATTTACTTCCATACGGTACCATAGTTTTTCTTGGGTACTGGGTCATTCCGATGTGTCTACGATGTTTTTAAAAAGCTCTAGATCTCCAATATCGTAACACGACTGAAGTGCATCATATCACCAGACAACTTAGAAAATTAAACTAGGGTCCTTGCCGGTTACGTCATTCATTTTTTAACAACAAAAACACGTATTAGTATATAAATTCTGAATATTGCACTGCTAAATAAATGCTAATTATATAAAGTTACAAAAGTAAGCAAATTATTAGACTCTTTATCCTGTCAACTTTTACGTCAGTTTTTAGTAAAACAATTGATTTCTTGTGTAACAGTTCATTAAAATATGTTTGGAAGTTATCATCCCAGGTCGACATTTTGCCGTTCACTCGTAATAACACATCGAAAAATGAAAAAAAACAATGTGTTTAATGTAATTTTGACTAGTGATGAAATTTACTGTGTGAAACTGCTTATTTCATTTTGTTTATCTTGTTATTATTAATTTTTTTATAGATCTATACTAAAATTACCTGAGGTAGTGTCTTTTTAATAATGACGTGACAACTAGAAGTAAACCTGTTAATCACCCCGACCATACGCGTACGGTCGGACCATATGAGTATATACCCATATGGTCATGACCATACGCGTATGGTCCAAATACTCATATGGTCCGGAACATAATTATGGTAAGAGACATTGAGTGTAACGAGCCCGGATATGCTCGGGAATGTGATTCCACGAAATACGGAGTCAGTACACAGCACTTCCAATAGCGATCGATCAGACATAGTCTGAGAGATGAAACCCGATATATTTTTGGGATACCGATTTTATATCCTGGGCTTATTTTAAAATCTAGAAAACATGTCTCTTTTATTATGTTTGGCGGAGATGCAGGAATGATGATTTACAACAAAACTTGTCACGAAAAACAAATATGACGGACAAGAATATTTCGGTAACTTCTATCTAAATATTCATAAGGAAAAGTGATATCGGGTCAAATATAGTCAGCGCATTTTTACTGCTCAAATAGACTGAGTGCACCGCTTGTGTCTTTGTCAAATTGTCTAATTTTAAAAACTTAGTATATTATGTCTTCTGTTGGAAACTTGACACTTATTTATCATTTAAAGATTATCTTCAAGAAAAAAGTATTTAGATATCATTTATTTTAAGAAAGGTAGTTCATACATGTATGTTAATTCAGAATCGGTGCTCTTCCATTACATTCAAAATTGAAAATGCTAGATACTAAAAAAAATCGAATTGTGCAGCTTATAAAATTGAGGATGAGCGCCATTTTTTTATCGAATGCTCACCTAATAATTAGACGGAGAAACTCATTCATCATATTTATATCACATGTGAGAACTTTGAAAAGTTAGATAAATATGATAAATTTTCAATTTTAACACAAGAAAATACTATTATAGGGGGAAAATGATGATTACATTGTTAATTCTTTTAAATTATGTTGATACTGACTGTTATTTGATATCATTGTGTTAGTTGTTTTTTTTCTATCTTGTCTTGGCTCCGATTGTGAATGAGGTTTATAGTGCTATAAAGATAATTACTAGTAATTACATATATCATATTAGTATTGCATTGTCTTAATGTTGACCCAGTTATTAAAGACCACCGCTTCGAAAAAGATGGGGTTTACTGTTTTACCTCTGTCTGTACGTCCGTTCGTACGTCCGTCCCATACATATTTCGTTGCATCTTTTTCATGAACTACATTACAAGGATTTCTGATCGCTATATCGTGTGATGCGTTTTCAAATTCAATACTCATACATGAGCCAAGTTGAAAATTTTCGTCACTATTTTCTCAGAAACTACAATAAAATGAATTCTGAAATTTGGTTTCAAGGTTTATATAATTCAGTTAAACTGTGTGATGCTTTTTGGGGATTCGCAACTCAAACACTTCCTGTCTACCTAAATGTTTGGGCGGAGTATCATCAGTAGGTCGTACCATCAATGGTTGCTCTTGATTTTTATGGTCTTTAAAGATCCTTTCATTGGAATATTCTTTACCGCTATATTGTATGTACAGATTTGCAATTGAGAATATAGAAAGTATTCGAACTACCTTATATTTATGTTATATATATACTGAGTTATTTCTTAAAATATGTTATTACTTATCTTAACGTAATAATAATACAGACAGACACATTTTATTTTACCCTAATACCCTGATACTTGACTTGTTAAGTGTCGGACTTATGGGTTGTCGGAGTATTGGGTTGTCGGACTAATGGGTTGTCGGAGCAATGGGCTGTCGGACTAATGGGTTGTCGGAGCAATGGGCCGTTGGACTAATGGGCTGTCGGAGCAATGGGCTGTCGGACTAATGGGCTGTCGGAATAATGGCGTGTAACCGTTTTTATCAAATACGAAATATAGGCCGCATACGTCCGTAAATCAACGAGGATGCATGTAAAACTCTGGTCAATTCGTTAATCATTTCTAGATTGGATTATGGCAACGCTTTACTCTATGGACTACCAGCTTACATGATTCAGAGACTACAAGGGGTTCAGAACACTGCTGCGCGAGTGGTTACAAGAAAAAATAAATACGAACACATTACTTCCACTTGAGTCTCTTCACTGGCTGCCTGTGCAATACAGGGTGCAATACAAAATATCATTATATGTATTCAAGTCCGTGAAACATGAAGCGCCATTATATCTTAGTGAACTTGTAAATTTATACAGGCCATCAAGATCATTAAGGTCTGAGAACAACTTAACACTCGTAACTCCTATTGTGCGAATCAAAACCTACGGCAATAGAAGATTTGATCAAGCAGCGGCCATCCTTTGGAATGCATTACCAAAAAAAACCTTAAAAACTCACTTTTTTCGACAAGCATTTTTAATCCCTTAAATTCGTTTCTGTGATACATTGTGCCATAGACGTTAGCCTGCTTTTGATTTATCGAACCTTTCTTTTAACTGGAGATATGTTTCATTTATGATATGTACATTGTATGTTTTTAGTAGCACACATATTTTTTCATTTCAGTAATTATATTTTTACATGGTAATATTCCTTTTTCATCTTTTGAATACGTTTTCAAATTTTTAACTTATATTTGATAATTTTTAATAACAATCTAATGTTAGACTTTTTTGGTTATTTATTTTACCAACTTTATTCAGTATAATTTTATTTTGATTCATTGATATATATATTCCACTTTTTTGTAAAAATTTCCACATTATTAATCCTTTTATCTATAAAAGTTTTAACACTTAAATATTAATTTTGTGTGTTCATGTTTTATATTTTTATCACTGTCTGTGTGTATATTTCGTTTAGCATGTGATGTAAAGCGCTTTGAGTAATATTGTTTTAGATTTAGCGCTATAGAAAAATTGTAATAATAATAATAATAATATAATGAAGAACAAATATAGTAGCATTTTACGTTTTTCTTTCATATTGGTAATATACCAATTATATAATTTGAAGGTAATCAAACAATAGAAGATCCAACACCATGCAGTAACTATAAACAGCTTTGTAACAAACCTTCAGAGGAATCAGTGGAGACAGAATCAACAAATGGTGGTGATAAAGGGTACACATCTGGAGGTAAAATACACATCCTTCAGTTTAAAAACTATTGACATAAAGAAACTATGTTACAACAATGTGGTAGCTGGCGGACTTTCATTTTAAAAACAATAGTCAGGAAAAACTATGTTACGATACATTGGAAGCTGGTCATGGTACAGCAACCCGCGAAAAAGAAAGAATCACCAAAAGAAATGAAAAGTTAAATTTAAATGTGTCAATTATAAACCGATCTTTGTATGATAGGTCAAGCTCTAAATCGACACAAGTTTTAAACGTTAAAATGAACCTGAAAAGATAACAAAAATAGAAGTAAAGCAAAACTGTAATGAAAGAATGCCAAACAAAAAGCCGAATAAAAAAACTGCCATACTGTCCGTTTCGTGTTGTTCTTAGACATAGACTTTCATGACAAAACATAATATATATCGATGGTAGTTATTTTTACAGTTGCTTGTTAGTGTTCAAGAACTCATCAAAGATACCGGGCTTATAATTATGTAACCAGATGCGTGTTTGGTGTACAAAACACTCTTCAGTCACTCAACAAAGTGAACTGTAATATGTTACATTGATTCATAACTTTGACGTCATTCTAAATTTCTTTTCAGGGAAAAATTCTCCCCAGATCTACATTGTAGGCATTGTAATAGGAATATTTGTTATTGGAGGATTTTTGATTGGTTTATGTGTTTATATAGCTCAACAAAGACAGGCCAAAGAAGTTCCAGAAGAAGTAGAACTAAATAAAATAGATAGTGACGAAGGAGCGGGCCCTGTAGAGGATTTCAAGGATATTACAGTTGGCGAAATACAATTGGAAAGAGTTGATCTGTAAAAAAAAAAGGGAGGACTGTACATAGATGAAATACCAATATGTGCCATTGATTTTTATACTACGTGTTCTTTTATAACTGTAAAAGTAAAAGAAACTTTGAATGTTTAGTACTTCAGAATGAACATGATTAACATGACACAGTTGGATATTTTAAATTTCTGTTGATCTGTGGTTCTTACAGGAACCCTGACTTTATGTGAAGTATATATAGAGAGATAGATTTGTATTGCTTTCATGCTTACAAGGAGTGTGTTTTCTTTGTGATAGATTTGTTTTTCGCTTATGTTCATTATGTCTCAAATCTCTTCATGGTAAATTATTTGAGTATTTCAAAAGACTGTTCTGTTTTTTCTAGGCTTGTTTTGCCATTATGATCCCGATGATATGTCAGGATTCGGTCTTATCTATTTCAGAAAAACAAGCTTATCAAATGAAATATATCACTCAGTTAGTAGGCATAGAATTCAGTACAATATACGTATTTATTCGCAATTTTTTTTTAGTAATTATTACATTATTTTGAATTTGTATGATCATTGTTTAGAGTAAACTTCATATGAAAACAGGAAACTATCAATGTCAAGAAAACCGCGGGAAAACTGATGACAATAAATTCGGCTGCTGAACGTGCAGTTCAGTAATCATTTAATGCCCATTGGATTCTTATCTTGTCAACAAATCAATCAGACTGAGTTCGTCAAAGCCATATGAGATAAATGATCGTCACTGAAAAATAGAAAATTTACCAAGCAATATGTTACGTGTGGAAATGATTCTCACTGTGCGTATAGCTCAGTATTATCACCTATTGTATAGCAACTGGCACTATACAACAATTTTGATCTTTTGATATAATTTTTTTAAAGCATTTGTTTCCTTCCAAATAAAGAAAAAAACCATCTTTGAACAGATTTACTATACTTAGTAATACTTCTTGCGTAGGTCAATCAAAACTAGATCATTTTAATGAAACAAAGGATAAAAATAAATCCCAGAATACAGTTATAAAATTGAGTGTGGAAATGTGGAATATGTCAAAGAGACAACAACTCGACCAAGAGCAGACAACAGTCGAAGTAGAACTATTCCTTGTATATATATAATTGATAAACAACAATCATTCTTTAGATTTACGCTTAACTAACTATAGTCCATCAGCTAGTTCTCAAAAGCGCGCTAGTTAAGGAGTTTGTGTTACACCCCAGGGTACCGCGATTTTTTTTGATAGAATTCAACTTCATTATCTTATTGATAAAATACAAGGTGTTAGACTAATAAAAAAGTGTCCTAAAGAGATTTAAAAACGTCCCTTTCAATGGTCCTCTCATTTAGCAATCACGACTAAGTAATTTTTATTTAAGATTTATAAAATAAAACGATTAAAAGAAATAAAGTATAGGTTTAAACAACTAAAACATATACAAAACTATCGTATTAAATGTAACTTGGAAGATTTATTTTTACAAAAAATGTTTTTTTACATTAAAAACAATCCGATTTTTTGGGTTCAATTTAAGGCATATTTTCTCTTTTCATAAAGAAATTCGTTATACAATTACCCGTTTTAGTTAATTAAACTTGAGAATTAATCATTATGCAATGTTTAAATCATTTGCAGTATTTATATATCGTTTAAAATATGAATTATTTAATAAAATATATGTACGTGCAAATACTCGTGAAATACCGGAAATCACCAAGTTACCGTCTTTGATTCAGTATACAACATGTACAATGTATTCACACATAAGCATTATCAATTAGCAATTGAAAACAACCATTTAATTGTCGATTTCTGTTGTTTTTGTGAGACAAATTATTTTAAAAAGTGAATGTGTAACGAAATATTTATGAAAAAATAACAAATAAAGGTGATTTTATTGCGTTCAGAAAAGGTGCACTCTATCGAACTCAATAAAGGTGTGCTTGATAACATTTTGTATTTTAGCTATGTAGTGTTTGACTTAAGATTGTTAAGTCATTCAATCGACAAACATCGCTTTGAAAGAACGTCAAATAGTCAGTTGTGGGATTTGGCAATACTTTTTACTTTCTTAGGTTTCTTAGAGATACAAAACTGGTTTCATTTTAAATAAAGATTCTGATAAACGTTGGTTGCCAAATGCACATAAAAGAGCTTCAATATCCTTAAAATGTCGAGATTTAGTAGGAATGGTTAACCATGAAACATCCGCCCAAAAAGAACTCAGAAAAACTCGAATGAAGCGATATGAAACTGATGTTTTGAAATTGTTTCAGACACTGCAAAGCTGACCAAATCCATTTAAAACATCTGAGCAGTAAAATGGCTTGTTCTCGGGTTCTGTTGTTTCTTCGGAATTAATGTGTAACCTTCTAAACGCATATGAAAAGGGAAAATTTGCTTCAGAAATTTTCATTACGGAACGGCTTATTCAAAAGTCAACCGATATCTTCAAAACACTCAAAAGAAAATCATTGCTTACATTTTTTAAAAAGGAAATAAAAGGCAAGCAGTAAATGGCTGATAAGAACAACAAAATATTGAGAGCAGATGCAAAAAAATGTCGCCTGCTTGTCATAGCCCAGACTAGATGGTTGGTTATGCGATACGTTCTCCTGTATGAATTAGGTCCTCTTCCAATGTCTCTTGCAAACGTTGATGGTACACATGTAATGAAAAATTAAAATCTGTTCTGGGTGGTCTTTTAGTAAAGGGTCATTCCTTAGGAAAGCATGTGGCAGGCACTTTTTTCGATTTGACAATTATTATTTTAAAGACCATCCTTTTAGAGGTCCCGCATTGATTTTGTCACTGATAAGTATCCCACAATATTCGTAAAGAAATTAGAACGGCAGGTCCTTGGAAGGGCAAATCAGTACGATAAGTTCAAGAACATCACAATCGTGTTCTTGGGAATGGAAGAAAGTTTGTTAGTTAGAAGAAACAAAGTAACTCTTGTTGTGGAAAAGAGTTTACAACCCTACACCAAATATAGTTAGTTGACCTACTGCTTATAGTATTTGAGATAAGGAGTTGACCAAGTATTAAACTTGATTCACAGGCACTTCTCAGAAAGAAAAAATATAATAATTATAGGAAATGTTTTTTCTGAGACTTTATCACTGTCCCATGAAAGAGGTCGAGGTCAGTTTAACCTTACTTGACAAACATGTAGACCTTGCAAGGCACCCATATACCAAATATAGTTATCCTATTACTTTTAATAAGAGACTATTTCACTTTTAGAAAAAAATGCTCAAGCAGTCGCTAAAACATAATAAAACTGTTATCACAGAGATATGTCTCAGGTTTTTTTTTGTAGTTTCGATAATGCAAATGGTGAAATTAAAATAGAAAAACACTTTAACATGTAAGTTTTGTAAATATTCAAAGTCAATGAACCATAACTGAAGGAACATGGCTAAACAATCTCCATGGAAATGAGATGTGCCAATGCTAAAACAGCATGTCAACTAAGCAAAATTTTAAAGTCAATAAACCATAACTGAGGGGGTTGGGTAAAATAATCTCCATGGTAATGAGATGTGCCAATGCTTATACAACTGCATACCAAATATCAATGGCCTACCACTTGTGGTTCCCGAGAAACCAACAATATCACAAACTATTAATACATGAAAATTTAAGCAAAAGTTTGAAAATCAATAGACCATGACTGAGGGGGCGGGGCCAAATAATATTCATGGAAATGAGATGTGCCAATGCTAATACAACTGCATACCAAATATCATTGACCTACCACTTGTGGCTCCCCATAAACCGATCTAATCACAAACTAATACATGAAAACTAAGCAAAAGTGTGAAAATCAATAGACCATGACTGAGGGGGCGGGGCCAAATAATCTCTCCATGGAAATGTATATGCCAATGTTTATACAACTGCATATTAATTATCACTAACTTACTACTAGTGGTTTCCCACAAACTGACCTAATCACAAACTAATACATGAAAACTAAGCAAAAGTTTCAAAGTCAATAGACCATAACTGAGGAGGCAGGTTCTACGCGGCGCCGAATGGGACTCTAGTGGTTTTGTACAAAAATCAATTCTGTCATTACAAAATCATTTTTGTCTTACAAAACTATGCGCTATAGACTTGTTTTGTGAGAACTTCAATTTTGTGATGACAAAATTCATTTGTGTAGACAAAATTCATTTTTGTCATGACAAAATTCATTTTTGTAGACAAAATTCATATTTGTCATGACAAAAGTAAATTTTGTCTAAAAGGTATGCAAAGCATACAAAATTGACTTTTGTTACCTGATATGGAAATTAAATCACAAAATTCAATTGTGTGAGGTAAGATTCAATTTTGTGAGACAAAATTGACTTTTGTGAGACAAAATTAACTTTTGTGAGACAAAATTAACTTTTGTGAGACAAAATTAACTTTTGTGAGACAAATTGACTTTTGTGAGACAAAATTCAATTTTGTTGAGACAGAAGTCAATTTTGTTACTTTTGTTGAAACAAAAGTCAATTTTGTCAATTGTGTTGAGACAAAAATCAATTTTGTCAATTTTGTTGAGACAAAAGTCAATTTTGTTAATTTTGTTGAGACAAAAGTCAATTTTGTCAATTGTGTTGAGACAAAAATCAATTTTGTCAATTTTGTCTCACATTGGTCAATTTTGTCTCACAAAAGTCAATTTTGTCTCACAATAGTCAATTTTGTCAATTTTGTTGAGACAAAAGTCAATTTTGTCAATTTTGTTGAGACAAAAGTCAATTTTGTCAATTTTGTTGAGACAAAAGTCAATTTTGTCAATTTTGTCTCACCATAAACCATAACTGAGGGGGTTGGGTAAAATAATCTCCATGGTAATGAGATGTGCCAATGCTTATACAACTGCATACCAAATATCAATGGCCTACCACTTGTGGTTCCTGAGAAACCAACAATATCACAAACTATTAATACATGAAAATTTAAGCAAAAGTTTGAAAATCAATAGACCATGACTGAGGGGGCGGGGCCAAATAATATTCATGGAAATGAGATGTGCCAATGCTAATACAACTGCATACCAAATATCATTGACCTACCACTTGTGGCTCCCCATAAACCGATCTAATCACAAACTAATACATGAAAACTAAGCAAAAGTGTGAAAATCAATAGACCATGACTGAGGGGGCGGGGCCAAATAATCTCTCCATGGAAATGAAATATGCCAATGTTTATACAACTGCATATTAATTATCACTAACTTACTACTAGTGGTTTCCCACAAACTGACCTAATCACAAACTAATACATGAAAACTAAGCAAAAGTTTCAAAGTCAATAGACCATAACTGAGGAGGCAGGTTCTACGCGGCGCCGAATGGGACTCTAGTGGTTTTGTACAAAAATCAATTCTGTCATTACAAAATCATTTTTGTCTTACAAAACTATGCGCTATAGACTTGTTTTGTGAGAACTTCAATTTTGTGATGACAAAATTCATTTGTGTAGACAAAATTCATTTTTGTCATGACAAAATTCATTTTTGTAGACAAAATTCATATTTGTCATGACAAAAGTAAATTTTGTCTAAAAGGTATGCAAAGCATACAAAATTGACTTTTGTTACCTGATATGGAAATTAAATCACAAAATTCAATTGTGTGAGGTAAGATTCAATTTTGTGAGACAAAATTGACTTTTGTGAGACAAAATTAACTTTTGTGAGACAAAATTAACTTTTGTGAGACAAAATTAACTTTTGTGAGACAAATTGACTTTTGTGAGACAAAATTCAATTTTGTTGAGACAGAAGTCAATTTTGTTACTTTTGTTGAAACAAAAGTCAATTTTGTCAATTGTGTTGAGACAAAAATCAATTTTGTCAATTTTGTTGAGACAAAAGTCAATTTTGTTAATTTTGTTGAGACAAAAGTCAATTTTGTCAATTGTGTTGAGACAAAAATCAATTTTGTCAATTTTGTCTCACATTGGTCAATTTTGTCTCACAAAAGTCAATTTTGTCTCACAATAGTCAATTTTGTCAATTTTGTTGAGACAAAAGTCAATTTTGTCAATTTTGTTGAGACAAAAGTCAGTTTTGTCAATTTTGTTGAGACAAAAGTAAATTTTGTGTAACAAAAGTCGATTTTGTATGCAAATTAGTTCACAGAAACCAAACTAAACTAATTTGAATACAAAATTGACTTTTGTCGCCCAATTTTCAAATTAGGTAACAAAAGTAAAGTCTGTGTAACAAAAATGAATTTTGTCATGACAAAAGTGACTTTTGTCCGCTGATAGATAATTTTACTGACAAAATTTTAAATTTGTAGTATGATACAAATTTTGTTAAACTGAACTCATTTTTGTAGAACAAAAGTCACTTTTGTCCGTACAAAATTGAATTTTGAGTACAAAACCACAAGAGTCCCATTCGGCGCCCCGTAGGTTCAAGTAAAGTCCATGGTTATGAGATGTGCCAATACTCAGTCAAATAGAAATATTTCAACCAATGGAAGATACTATGATGGGTTAGGCATTTTTCGAAGGACATCTTTAAAAGATCATATCAAAATAATTCCTGGGTTGTCCAAAGATTTTCAGTGGATAAAATTTGAAAAACAGTTTTTCTGTCTTCAAAATGACATATACTTGTGTGCATCATATGTACCCCCTGCTAATTCATCTTATACTAAGAAGTTAGATTTTGATATAAGTGATCAAATAGAAAAGGACATTGTTTCCTACAAAAGTAAAGGGGATATTTTGTTTTGTGGTGATTTAAACGCTCGCACCTCCACCGAAGAAGATTACATTGCACAAGATAGCTCCAGATATCTTCCATTGTTTGAATCTTATAAACCTGATAATGAAATTAGATTTAGAAAGAATTGTGATGAAACACTTGATAGTAGAGGGAAAGAGATTATTGATTTATGCATAAGCAATCAAATTCGAATTGTAAATGGTAGATGCATGGGTGATTTACTTGGTCATTTTACTTGTTTTAGTACACATGGCCAAAGCACTGTTGATTACCTTATAGCAAATGAAAGATTATTTAACCAGATACTGTATTTCAGAGTGTCAGAGTTTGTCTCAACATTCTCAGACTGTCATTGTAAAATATCATGTGAAATTTTGGCTAAATATCAACTAACAGAAACTCAGTCAAATAATCTTCATGCTGCCCCCGTTAATTTCATATGGACTGAGGACTCCCCACTTAAATTTCAGCAAGCACTTTTGTCACCAGATAACCAGCAGAAAATTTCATCTTTCCTAATTAATGATAGTGATTGCTCTTCTGAAGACATTAACAAAAAGGCACAGGATTTATGTGATATATTTCTTTCTGCAGCCAAAATTTCCCTGGTAACCCCAAAAAAGAATAAAAAGGGTTCCAGACCCCAGAAAAAATGGTTTGATAGTGATCTTTTTAAAATGCGCAAAAATGTTATATCCTTAGGTAAAATTTATTCAAGATATCCTAAGGATCCTGTTATTAAAGGCAGATACTATAAATATTTTAGAATCTATAATAAATGTAGAAAAGTTAAATATAAGCAATTTATCAATTCCATGCTACAAAAACTTGATACTCTTAGAGTTGAAAACCCTAAGCAGTATTGGAAATTAATAAATGACATTCAGGATAGCAAAAAAGAAAACTGCTCTTCACAAATTGATTCTGATACATGGGCCAATCACTTTCGTAATCTTCACTCTGCAATTGATAACACATTTTATTCACGACTTAACCAGTTGGAAATGATCCTGAATGACAAAGAAAAAAATTTAGTTTTTAATGATTTAGATAATGATATTAGTAAAAAAGAAATGTCTCATGCTATTGCGAGCTTAAAATCAGGCAAGGCCTGTGGACCTGATTTGATTTCCAAAGAAATGTTAAAATATAGTCAGTCATATTTGATAGGTTGCTTATATAAATTATTTAATTTGTGCCTCAAGAATAGTGTGTACCCAAAGATTTGGGCTGATGGTTTTATTTCGCCAATTTTTAAATCAGATGATCCTTGTGATCCATCAAACTACAGAGGTATAACAATTACTAGTACCATTGGTAAACTTTTTAACAATATTTTGAATACAAGACTTGACAAATTTTTGTACCAAAACAACTTAATTCATAATTCTCAGATTGGCTTTACAAAAAATGCCAGAACTTCAGATCATATATTTATTTTAAAAACACTGATCGACAAATACTGTCACAGTAAAGAGGGTAGATTATATACTTGTTTTGTAGTCTTTCGCAAAGCATTCGACAGTGTAATTCATATAGGTCTTAAACTGAAGCTTATTAATATGAAAGTTGGTACTTTATTTTATAATATTATATCAGATATGTATAACAATAGTCAAGCATGTGTAAGAGTTGGAGCTTCTCTCACTGACCCTTTTAGCATTAAATTAGGTGTAAGACAAGGAGACAACTTGAGTCCTTCATTATTCAAAATTTTTATAAATGACTTCCCATCTTATCTTGACTCCTGCCTGGATGCAGTTTCCCTGCACTCAGAGAAATTAAATTGTTTGATGTATGCGGATGATATTGTGATTATGTCAACATCAGCCACAAGGCTTCAAAGTAGACTTGATCAGCTAGAAAAATATTGTGCTGACTGGTGCCTCAAAGTTAATATTAAAAAGACTAAAGTCATAATTTTTAATAAGGCTGGAAGGAAAATTCAGGCGAATTTTCGACTGCAGAATAACTTGATTGACTGTGTCGCTCATTACAAATATTTAGGTGTTCACTTTACTGCATCTGGAAGTTTTCATCTAGCTAAAACTGAACTTTATAATAAGGCTCTTAAGACCTACTATAAACTTAGAAAGGATTTTATCAATTTGTCTCCTGGAATAAAATCTTGTGTTCATATTTTTGATCATACCCTTAAACCCATTCTGTTATATAATTCAGAGGTATGGGGAGGTTATAATGTTTCTTGTAATAAATTACAGTCTTCCTTATTTAATCTTGAAAATATTTTTAAAAATCTAAAGTGTGAGAATCTCCATCTTAAATTTTCTAAATTTATACTTGGTGTACACAAAAGGAGTGTCAATTTTGCTGTATTATCAGAACTGGGGCGTTTCCCTTACATTATGATATTGTAAAGTCAATTGTAAAATACTAGTATAGATTTTAAAATCTTACAACTGAATTCAGTCTATTGAAAGATGCTTATAAATGCAGCCAAGAGCTTCACAAATCTAACATAACTTCTTGGTTCTCATTTGCTAAAAAAGTATTAGAAGTTTTTGAAATTAAACAAGAAGTAAAACATTTCGGACAATATAAATTTTTGAACATATCTAGCAAATTAATTCACACTAAATATATAAGCAATTGGTATGCTAGCCAAAATAAAGCTTCTGATGGAAAACTGTTTAATTATGTGAAATTTAAGCAGAATTTTGGTTATGAAAATTATCTTTCTTTAATTAAGGACTTTGATTTTAGAAGATCTATATGCAAATTACGTATTTCTGCTCATAAGCTTCAAATTGAAGTTGGACGTTTTTCAAATATTCCACGAAATGAAAGAATTTGCAAAAAATGCTCCTCTGGCTGTGTTGAAGATGAAATCCATTTTTTAACTAACTGTGAAAATTTTAAATCAGATAGAGATGCTCTCTTTGACTTTGTTTGCCAAAGAATTCCAAATTTTTCTATACTTGATAACCAGCATAAATTTATTTATTAATTAAACTGTGAAGACATTCAGGTCCTTAATGCTGTTGGTAAATTTATTAAAGTGAATATGAGTTTATAGTAATTGTATTGTTACTGTATGTAAAAAAAAAATGTTTGTATCTATGTATCTATGCAAATCAATATTCTTTTTCCTTTATATTCATGTATGCTCTGTATGCCCCTTGTGGGCTCTTAATTGGAAATAAAATATGTTCTGTTCTGTTCTGTTCTGTTCATATATACCCATAAACTAGATCTAATCACAAATTATCACATTGTTGACGCCGACGCTGGAAATAGCATACCTATCTTTCGCTTTTTTATTCCCTCAAACGAGACAAAAATTAAGTCAATGACCATGGATATATAACAAACAGACTAAAAAAGTTATCTGCATATAAGGTATGAAGCATCCAGGTCCTCCAGCTTGAAATATAAAGCTTTATGCTGTCAATGCTGGATATGTCTCTTTGTAATGCATTCTGTGACTTATTTCACTGGCAAGAAAAAAACATATCAATATTGTAAACTATTCATAACTGACAAAAAAGAATTGAGATTGAAAACTTTTTAATGGGATTCTATTTCTGTTAACCTATTTTTTTGTTTCTTGTTTATTTGTTGATTTTTTTCTGTAGCCATGTTGGTTTTCTTTGAATTGTCAATTTTTGTATTTGATATTTTGGTGACTGATTTCCCTTTCAGACATTTGTTACGAGAATAAATGATAGCCCTACTTTCTTTACCAAAACTGCATTTTTGGGTTAACATGTATTTTATACTTTCACTACAATGTGAGATGTTTTGTGTGTATATTATGGACTAACAGGGCTTTTTGAACCCATGTTATCATTATAATATGTACTCTCACTGAATAATTCAAAAATGACGATTTGGATCTCAATTGGAACTTTTTTATTTCCCTAGGAGCATTCCAGCAGCACATGCAGTATATTTCTTGCAATGAATATATTAATATATTGTGTATTTGGTTTTTATACCTTTTTTTCCTCGTTTTGATGACAAAATGAACAATTTGTTTTTCACTGTGTAAATTTCCGTTAAATTGGAGAAAGAAAAAAAACACACGAAAAATAAGACATTTGAAAACAGAGATTTTACATTGCACATTCTGGTATAATGTTGATCAACGCAACTTATTTTATATATGATGTTATTTCAGTTTTAGAATGAAAATAAGTTACAGATCAATTTGGTGTATACTTGATAATTTATAGTGTAATGCATTCAAATGTATCAAAAGCTTACAGCTAATACATTAATGCTAGCAAGACAAATCTTTGTATGGCTTGCTTGCTTTGCTTGTATCAATGTTTGCTCAAGCATGGCAATTAAGATAGGCGGGGCTTCAGCTTGTATACGTCATACTTAAATTTTATTGGACGGTTATTTTGAAGTTAAGGACACTAAATCTTAAACATCACAGGATGACAAATATAAAGCGCAATCGTAGAAATGGAAGCCAAAAAAATGTATTTGATTTTTCTCGAAGATATGCATTTTCATCATCCAACTGAAAAGACTGTCGTCAAGTACTTTAGAAAAGCAAAATAACTAGTCGAACACACCTACTCAGATTTAGTGATTCATTACATAGGTATTTCATTTGACCTATATATTTCAACTTTTAGTATTGTGATTTTTTTATGTTATAAAGTCAACCTGTAGCTTTGCTATATAAAAATGATAGAATCTGAAGCGAGATGATGTATCAAATTTTCTTCCTTTTTGCGTTTTTTAGACAAATTATTCATCTCAAACACACCCTAATATAAGAAGGTTCGCTCGATTTTCTCTTTTTGATACAATTGTTTATTGTTTCCAATTTTTTTTAAAATTTTTCTTGAGTCACGTAATGGAAGGACAGACACGGAAATATGTAAACTTATAGATTGATATGTTCTCCGTATGTATTAATTAAAAAAAAAAGGGGAAGTATTTTCTTCATCCAACTTGATATATAACCATGTCGTCGACTTGATATCTAACTGTTCTACTTAACTATGTAATAGATAAATTAAAAACTTATGCAAATAGTTGTTTTTACAATAAAACACTCGTATTTGAGAAGAAAATTGTTATTTTATTTGTTTCTATTCACTTTTAAAAAATTTCTCACTAAAGTAAACATAACAGAAAGCACTTATCGCCTTCTCTATAAACAAAGAATAATCAGTTTGAAGGTTTACCAGCAAAAATTAATCCAAAGTGCGCAATATTCAATAACGATAGACATAATAAATAAAATAATTTAGTCATCCCTCCCTAATTAATTTATCCCTTTTATTAGAAAATCAAGTGCACCTTCTTTATTAGGGTGTGTTTGAGATGGATATTTTGTGTTGAAAACGTACAAAGAAAGAATATTTGATACATCATCTCGCTTCAGATTCTATCATTTTAATATAGCAAAGCTACAGGTTGACGTTATAACACAAAAAAATCACAGTACTAAAAGATGAAATGTATGGGTCAAATGAAATACCTATGTAATGAATCACTCGAAATCAGAGTAGGTGTGTTCGAATAGCTTTTTTGTTTTACTAAAAGTACTTTACGACAGTCTTTTCAGTTGGATGATAAAAAAATGCATATCTTTGAGAGAAAAAACAAATACAATTTTTTGGCTTCCATTTCTACGATTGCGCTTTATATTTGTCATCTTGTGATGTTTTAAAATTTAGTGTGACTGTCCTTAACTTCAAACATAACATCCATTAAAATTTAAGTATGATGTATACAAGCTGAAGCCCCGCCTATCTTAATTGCCATGCTTGAGCAAACATTGATACAAGCAAAGCAAGCAAGTGAAACAAAGATTTGTCTTGCTAGCATTAATGTAAAAGCTGTAAAGTAAACAGTAATAATCCTGTGAATACACAGGGACATTTACACAGGGTCAAATTTTCACAATGTCTTTAACTGTCAACCAACAAAAGGAAAATTAAACACAGTGAAAACAAACGTTATATAGCAATGTTCAAGGGCTTGTTTGTCAAATCACAATTTTCTTGAAGGTTATTTTATCAGCGGATATGAGTCAATGGTAATAATGACCACCTCTTCTATGAAAGTTTTTAGTACACTATCATAATATTGTTGACAACAGAAGGATTATGACCATTATACATTATACCGTCCACTTTCAAAGTATATGATGACAAAAAATATGTCAATACATTTTTTTTACTTTCATTATTAGCTACACCAAGGAAGCCACTGTAGAATCAGTACAAGTGTATACCCTGGCATGCATGGTTTTAATAGCTAGCAATAAAACAAGGTTTAATCCACCATTTTTTTACACAAACAAGAAATTGTCTGTACAAACACAGGAATATGACAGTTGTTATTCATTTGTTTGATGTGTTCGAGCTTTTGATATTTCCATTTGATTAGGAACTTTCTGTCTGGAATTTTCATCAGAGTTCTGTACTTTTGTTATTTCAATTTTCACCAATGGGTATTTGTGCAATTCATTTTTCTAAATCTTTAGTTTTTTTGCAAGAGTTTTTTTAACAATAGTTTGTCTGTTTCTCTTTTTACTTTTGGCTTTGTATGTGTATTGATTTTTCCCTCCTGTTTTGTACAAATATTAGAACAGAATCATACTTAAAAATCTATTTCTAATTTAATTCATTATTCATTGTTTACATTGCAACATCTCCCGAAAAAGTCCTGATTTCTATACATTTTGTCATATTGATTAGTGAAGTAAAACATAAAACATATAAAGGAATTTTAGCTCATTTCAATATGAACACTTAACTCAACCTCAGATGATCTTAAACAGACTGATTATAAAATAATCTAAATTTAAAAATCTGTGTAGAAATTATACTATAGGTAGGGTTCTGGATTCAATAAGATAACAGGAACATTAATGACCCTCTGAATTCATTAAAATCTGTCTCCTTGTTGCTCCTTACCAGGAACATTAAAGAGCCTCGAGAAAAGCTGCCCTCAATCTGACTCTTGATTCGCCATATTTGGATGTCAGTTTGTCCATACTACTGTTATTTTCTACATGTTTATCATCATCCAATTCCCAAGTTAGTTTACCTGCAATTCAAAAAACATGTTATTAAGGTTGTATACACTAAATCCAGCATAGTTGTAAATGCCAACTTTAAGCTTAAAAGGAAAGTCAAAACAACAATATTTTATAATTTTATTTTATTTTCAACTAACAATGAACTGAAAATCAAATCTATTGGAGGGAAATGTAATGAATATTTTAACAAATTAGAATATTTCGGCAGGAAGCTGTCTCTGGATTTTTTAAAAGAAAAGATTTGATTTTGATTTTTGGTGTTTTAAAGCCACTTTTAGCACCACAATTAGACTATTTAGTGGCGGCCAATTTTTATTGGGTGGAGGAAGCCGGATGCCCTTAAAAAAAAAATTGTAAGGGTTCCGCAGAACCCAGTGTCTCGCCTACTTTTGCTGTAAATTGCAGGCTCAACAAAAATGAGAAAAAAAATCAAAAAAAAAATTTCTGTAGATACAATCTTTTGATTGTAAGAAGCTTCTGTCTAAGTTTGGTAAAAATCCAGCATAGTTTAAGAATCTAATAAATGTTTTAAAAACTGCAGACTTTACACGTATGTAATGTTAACTGAAAGAAAATCTAAGTCCATTTAAAAGTAATATACGGAAAAAGTGGATTTATTTTTTCACAAAATTTACTTCTGGATTCTATCTTATGATCATAAATAAGCTTCTGTCCAATTTTGGTACAAACCCAGGATAGTTTAAGAAAGTTATTAATATTTTAAAAACTTTAACCACAGAGTGAATGTAATGTTTCCCCGCAGAAAAACTAAGTCCATTTAAAAGTAAAATATGGAAAAAATGGATTTATTTTTTTACAAAATTTACTTCTGGATACTATCTTATGATCATAAACAAGCTTCTGTCCAAGTTTGGTAAAAATCCAGCATAGTTTAAGAATCTAATAAATGTTTTAAAAACTGCAGACTTTACACGTATGTAATGTTAACTGAAAGAAAATCTAAGTCCATTTAAAAGTAAAATATGGAAAAAGTGAATTTATTTTTTTATAAAATTTACTTCTGGATTTTATCTTATGATCATAAATAAGCTTCTGTCCAATTTTGGTACAAACCCAGGATAGTTTAAGAAAGTTATTAAAATTTTAAAAACTTTAACCACAGAGTGAATGTAATGGTTTCCCCGCAGAAAAACTAAGTCCATTTATAAGTAAAATATAGAAAAAATGGAATTTTATTTTTACAAAATTTACTTCTGGATACTATCTTATGATCATAAACAACGATGGAATGTAGGATCGCTTAGTCTTGCTTTTTCAACTAAAGTCGAAGGCTCGACAAAAACAATACATAACCTAAGGGGAAAGAGTTTAGGGACTAATGATCATTGGAATACTAGAAAGGTTCTGGCACAGCAAATTTAGATTACATATAGAATGTGGGTGGGGGTCTGAACAGATTTTATATATTTTATGATAAAAGGGATTCAAATGGGAGGAAACTTAGTGTGCATGGTTAAAGTATACGCATCTGACAGGATATAAGAATAGGTAGGGATCTGAACAATTATAGAGATAAGATTATTGAATGATTTATCTTATACAGGTGGCAGAGCTTGTCCCATAGAGCTAAAATATTAAGTGCACCAATATGAATTTGCCATAGCAAGAAATAAATATGTGTTTGTTTCTTAAAAATATGAAAATGAAGGAACAAGCATCAATTTTGAAATACATATCAAACAGTAGACCTCTAAAAACAGGGAGAATCACCAGAGCTAAAAAAAAACAGTATTTCTATGCCCCACCTATGATAGTACGATCCATGTACTATGGACACATTCTTGTTTAAATTGATATTGAATTTATAGGGGTCACTGAATTATTTTTTTTTGTACTAAATAGTTGAGGTAGCCAGATTGATATAAGCACTAGTTGTTGTTTCTGTTTTTCTCTTTGCCACAATGTGAATTTATATTGTAGAAGATGTATTCAATTTCTTAATAAAATATTATTTACACTAAATCTTTTGTACAGCATAAAAAGCAATTAATATATGCAGATCGGCCAACATTCTTGTTTTTTTGGCAGATTTCACCCATTAACCCCTCAAAGTTAATTGCTATTATCGCTATTTTGTGCATTTCTCTTTTGATCTTTTTTGTGATAATTTTTCATATCATGCTACTCGCTTGAAATGGAAAATTATGGCTAGTAACTAAGGAGGTATGTGGGGTTCCTAATGAAATTGACATGAAATTGACATCTTCGTCATAGGTAAAATAGCGATAAACAGATTATCATTGGTCATCTCAACTCGATTGTTTTTCTCACTTTCGACGTACCGGCTCAAGTGAGAAAATCAATCTTGTTGAGATGATCAACGATAATCTATAAATTACTAAGGTTAGAAATTGATGAAAACATTTTTTGTGCATTATTCTTGATTCACAAGTTAATAAATTCAAGATAATCTTTTACAGTAGAAATGCTGTCCATAAGACTTCAGCGGATTCACTATGAATCATGGGATACTGATTTATAAGATTTTGGGGGTAAAGGGAAACTATTAATTCAAATGTCCTACAATATCTATATACACTTTTGTGTCAACTCTAGCAAAACCCCAGCAAATCAAATATCTTCAACTTTTTTCTCAATTCATGAAAATTGGTAGCCACAAAAATAAATGAATCCACAATAAGTTTTCATACTTTTTCCTGATTCTATAAATAGAATAGTTTCCTGTACACAACCATCATGCTGTTGTAGTAGATATAATACTTCTTCTTGTAACAAGCCATATGTCTCGCCAAATATCTGTAAGGAATGAATAATTAAAAAGATGATCATTTCATACAAACTACTGCATATCTGAACTGGTCCTTTTGCCTTCAGAAAATTTGAATTCCATTAGAAATATCAAATACATATGATCAATTGAAATTTTGCTAAATAAATAAGATGTTGATGTCATGAATTTAAAACAAAAGGTTATCCAATGAACCATGATTTAGTTGTCAAATTATAATGCTTCCTTATCACAGATAAATATAAAGATCACCTCCAGGACTTACTGTGGATTCATTATTATTTGTTGAATACCAATTTTTGTGGATTTCGTGAATTTCAATGTCCAACAAATTAAAAATGTTATATAGAAATGTATGCAGACTTTGGCATAATCACGAAATCAAATATCCACAAATGGCAAATGTATGGTTGGAGGATAAAAAAAATGTTTACAAAAGGTTGTGGACAGGACTGGGAAGCAGACTCCCAACTGTGTTTATAAATATTGATCTTGTCCAAATCATCATTGAGGGGAAATAACTGTTATACAGGGACTCAACCTATGATTTCAACTATGTTGACATGTTTTGTTAATGTTTCATAAATGTGCAAAAACACCAAATATCATGAATATTGAGCAATTGGCCCGGTAGCTTTAGAGAAAATTTGAAAATGTGACCTGACTACATCAGATGCTTTTGGTCAGGTAATGTTCACTAAGTGAAATCCTATAATAAACTAATCATAGATACCAGGATTGAAATGATGCAATATATCTCATCATAAAAACTATAAATCAGAAATTATGAAATAAAGACTGAAATATTTTACTCACCTTTAATTTGTTCTGTATATCATCTGTTACTTCATTTATCTTTACCTCATCTGTAAATAAAGCAATATTATAGTTCCTGTTTGTAAAATTGAAAGCTTATCCTACTCTTTGCTATAAAGATAAAGTGATGTGGGCTGTTTACAGTTTTGTTTTTTCACCTTTGTCTTCCAAGTAAAACACAACTAGAGGCTCTAAAGAGCCTGTGTTGCTCACCTTGGTCTTTGTGAATATTAAACAAAGGAGGAGGATGGATTCATGACAAAATTGTGTTTTGGTGATGGTGATGTGTTTGTACATCTTACTTTACTGAACATTCTTGCTGCTTACAATTATCTCTATCTATAATGAACTTGTCCGTGTAGTTTCAGTGGAAAATGTTAGTAAAAATTTACAAATTTTATGAAAATTGTTAAAAATTTATTATAAAGGACAATAACTTCTTAGGGGGTCAATTGACCATTTTGGTCAATTGACTTATTTTTGAGTCTTAAATTGCTGTACATTATTGCTGTTTAAACTTTATCTCTATCTATAATAATATTCAAGATAATAACCTAAAACAGCAAAATTTCCTAAAAATTACCAATTTAGGGGCAGATTCTTAACAATGAGTTGTCCGATTCATCTCAAAATTTCAGGGCAGATAGATCTTGACCAGATAAACTATTTTACCCCTTAATAGATTTGCTCTAAATGCTTTGGTTTTTGAGTTATAAGCCAAAAACTGCATTTTACCCCTATGTTCTATCTTTAGCCCTAGCGGCCATCTTGGTTGGTTTGCCCGGTCATAAAACACAATTTTTAAACAAGATAGCCTAATAATGATTCTGGCTATGTTTGGTAAAATTTGGCCCAGTAGTTTCAGAGGAGAAGATTTTTGTAAAAGATCATAGAGATTTACGAAAAAAGGTTAAAAATTGACTATAAAGGGCAATAACTCCTAAAGGGGTCAACTGACCATTTTGGTCCTGTTGACTTATTTGTAAATCTTACTTTGTTGAACATTTTTGCTGTAACAGTTTATCTCTATCCATAATAATATTCAAGATAATATCCAAAAACAGAAAAATTTCCTTAAAATTACCAATTCAGGGGCAGCAACCCAACAACGGGTTGTCCCATTCATCTTAAAATTACAGGGCAGATAGATATTCACCAGACAAACAATTTTACCCATTGTCAGATTTGCTCTAAATGCTTTGGTTTTTGAGTAATTACTAAAAACTGCATTTAACCTCCATGTTCTATTTTTAGCCGTGGCGGCCATCTTGGTTGGTTGGCCGGGTCAAAAAACACAATTTTTAAACTAGATACATCAATGATAATTGTGGCCAAGTTTGGATTGATTTGGATCGGTAGTTTCAGAGGAGAAGATTTTTGTAAAAGATCATAGAGATTTACGAAAAAAGGTTAAAAATTGACTATAAAGGGCAATAACTCCTAAAGGGGTCAACTGACCATTTTGGTCATGTTGGCTTATTTGTAAATCTTACTTTGCTGAACATAATTGCTGTTTACAGTTTATCTCCATCTATAATAATATTCAAGATAATAACCAAAAACAGTAAAATTTCCTTAAAATTACCAATTTAAGGGCAGCAACCTAACAACGAGTTGTCCAATTCATCTAAAAATTTCAGGGCAGATAGATCTTGACCAGATAAACAATTTTACTCATTGTCAGATTTGCTCTAAATGCTTTGGTTTTTGAGTAATAACCAAAAACTGCATTTAACCTCCATGTTCTATTTTGAGCCGTAGCGGCCATCTTGGTTGGTTGGCTAGGTCAAAAAACACAATTTTCAAACTAGATACATCAATGATGATTGTGGCCAAGTTTGGATTAATTTGGCTTGGTAGTTTCAGAGGAGAAGATTTTTGTAAAAGATCATGGAGATTTACGAAAAATGGTTAAAAATTTTCTATAAAGGGCAATAACTCCTAAAGGGGTCACTGACCATTTTGGTCATGTTGACTTATTTGTAAATCTTACTTTGCTGAACATTTTTGCTGTTTACAGTTTACCTCTATCCATAATAATATTCAAGATAATATCCAAAAACAGAAAAATTTCCTTAAAATTACCAATTCAGGGTCAGCAACCCAACAACGGGTTGTCCCATTCATCTTAAAATTACAGGGCAGATAGATCTTGACCAGATAAACAATTTTACCCATTGTCAGATTTGCTCTAAATGCTTTGGTTTTTGAGTAATTACTAAAAACTGCATTTAACCTCCATGTTCTATTTTTAGCTGTGGCGGCCATCTTGGTTGGTTGGCCAGGTCAAAAAACACAATTTTTAAACTAGATACATCAATGATGATTGTGGCCAAGTTTGGATTAATTTGGCTTGGTAGTTTCAGAGGAGAAGATTTTTGTAAAAGATCATAGAGATTTACGAAAAAAGGTTAAAAATTGACTATAAAGGGCAATAACTCCTAAAGGGGTCAACTGACCATTTTGGTCATGATGACTTATTTGTAAATCTTACTTTGCTGAACATTATTGCTGTTTACAGTTTATCTCCATCTATAATAATATTCCAGATAATAACCAAAAACAGTAAAATTTCCTTAAAATTACCAATTTAAGGGCAGCAACCTAACAACGGGTTGTCCCATTCATCTTAAAATTACAGGGCAGATAGATCTTGACCAGATAAACAATTTTACCCATTGTCAGATTTGCTCTAAATGCTTTGGTTTTTGAGTAATTACTAAAAACTGCATTTAACCTCCATGTTCTATTTTTAGCTGTGGCGGCCATCTTGGTTTGTTGGCCGGGTCAAAAAACACAATTTTTAAACTAGATACATCAATGATGATTGTGGCCAAGTTTGGATTAATTTGGCTTGGTAGTTTCAGAGGAGAAGATTTTTGTAAAAGATCATAGAGATTTACGAAAAAAGGTTAAAAATTGACTATAAAGGGCAATAACTCCTAAAGGGGTCAACTGACCATTTTGGTCATGATGACTTATTTGTAAATCTTACTTTGCTGAACATTATTGCTGTTTACAGTTTATCTCCATCTATAATAATATTCAAGATAATAACCAAAAACAGTAAAATTTCCTTAAAATTACCAATTTAAGGGCAGCAACCTAACAACGAGTTGTCCAATTCATCTAAAAATTTCAGGGCAGATAGATCTTGACCAGATAAACAATTTTACTCATTGTCAGATTTGCTCTAAAAGCTTTGGTTTTTGAGTAATAACCAAAAACTGCATTTAACCTCCATGTTCTATTTTGAGCCATAGCGGCCATCTTGGTTGGTTGGCTAGGTCAAAAAACACAATTTTTAAACTAGATACATCAATGATGATTGTGGCCAAGTTTGGATTAATTTGGCCCAGTAGTTTCAGAGGAGAAGATTTTTGTAAAAGATCATGGAGATTTACGAAAAATGGTTAAAAATTTACTATAAAGGGCAATAACTCCTAAAGGGGTCAACTGACCATTTTGGTCATGTTGACTTATTTGTAAATCTTACTTTGCTGAACATTTTTGCTGTTTACAGTTTATCTCTATCCATAATAATATTCAAGATAATATCCAAAAACAGAAAAATTTCCTTAAAATTACCAATTCAGGGGCAGCAACCCAACAACGGGTTGTCCCATTCATCTTAAAATTACAGGGCAGATAGATTTTGACCAGATAAACAATTTTACCCATTGTCAGATTTGCTCTAAATGCTTTGGTTTTTGAGTAATTACCAAAAACTGCATTTAACCTCCATGTTCTATTTTTAGCTGTGGCGGCCATCTTGGTTGGTTGGCCAGGTCAAAAAACACAATTTTTAAACTAGATACATCAATGATGATTGTGGCCAAGTTTGGATCAATTTGGCCCGGTAGTTTCAGAGGAGAACATTTTTGTAAAAGATCATGGAGATTTACGAAAAAAGGTTAAAAATTGACTATAAAGGGCAATAACTCCTAAAGGGGTTTACTGACCATTTTGGTCATGTTGACTTATTTGTAAATCTTATTTTGCTGAACATTATTGCTGTTTGCAGTTTAACTCCATCTATAATAATATTCAAGATAATAACCAAAAACAGTAAAATTTCCTTAAAATTACCAATTTAGGGGCAGCAACCCAACAATGGGTTGTCCAATTCATCTAAAAATTTCAGGGTAGATAGATCTTGACCAGATTAACAATTTTACCCATTGTCAGATTTGCTCTAAATGCTTTGGTTTTTGAGCTATAAGCCAAAAGCTGCATTTTACCCCTATATTCTATTTTTAGCCATGGCGGCCATTTTGGTTGGTTGGCCGGGTAAACAAACACAAATTTTAAACTAGATACATCAATGATGATTGTGGTCAAGTTTGGATTAATTTGGCCCGGTAGTTTCAGAGGAGAAGATTTTTGTAAAAGATCATGGAGATTTATGAAACAAGAGGCTCTCAAGAGCCTGAATCGCTCACCTTAATTCTTTTGGTTAAATCTCTCATCAATGATTATTTTGGCTTTTCAATTTATTTAAATGTTTTTGGATCAACCTATTTTCGTCAAAAGCAAAAAAAAAATCATTTTCTCCTATGTTCTATTTTAGCCATAGAAGCTGTTTCTTGACAAACAAGGAAATAAAATATAAAATTTATACTAGATACTATGAAACTCATTTAGCCTAAGTTTGGCTGAAATTAATACAGCAGTTTCAAAGGAGAAGATTTTTTAAAGTAAGTCAACATGATGAACAAATTGTGAAAAAGTCTTTAAAGGGCAATAACTCCTTAAGGGGTCAATTGACAACTTTGGTCAGATAGACTTATTTGTAGATCTTACTTTGCTGAACATTACTGCTCACTTTACAGTTTATCTCTATCTATAAACCAAAAACAGCAAAATTTCCTTAAGATTATCAATTCAGGGGCAGTAACCCAACATCAGGTTGTCTGATTCATCTGAAAATTTCAGGGCAGATAAATCTTGACCTGATAAACAATAGTACCCCATGTCAGATTTGCTCTAAATGCTTTGGTTTTTGAGTTATAAGCCAAAAACTGCATTTGACCCCTATGTTCTATTTTTAGCAATGGCGACCATGTATGTTGATAGATCAAAACTTCGGATACATTTTATAAACTAGATACCCTAAGAAACATTCAGTTAAAGTTTGGAAGTATTTGTCCCAGTAGTTTCAGAGGAGAAGATTTTTGTAAAAGATAACTAAGATTTACGAAAAATGGTTAAAAATTGACTATAAAGGGCAATAACTCCTAAAGGGGTCAACTGACCATTTCGGTCATGTTGACTTATTTGTAAATCTTACTTTGCTGAACATTATTGCTATTTACAGTTTATCTCTATCTATAATAATATTCAAGATAATATCCAAAAACAGCAAAATTTCCTTAAAATTATCAATTCAGGGGCAGCAACCCAACAACAGGTTGTCTGATTCATCTGAAAATATCAGGACAGATAGATCTTGACCTGATTAACAATATAACCCCATGTCAGATTTGCTCTAAATGCTTTGGTTTTTGAGTTATAAGCCAAAAACTGCATTTGACCCCTATGTTCTATTTTAAGTAATGGCGACCATGTTTGTTGATAGATCAAAACTTCGGATACAATTTATAAACTAGATACCCTAAGGAACATTCAGTTAAAGTTTGGAAGTATTTGGCCCAGTAGTTTCAGAGGAGAAGATTTTTGTAAAAGTTAACGCAGGACGACGGACGCCAGACGCCGGACAAAGGACGCCAAGTGATGAGAAAAGCTCACTTGGCCCTTCGGGCCCGGTGAGCTAAAAAGGAGTGGTAGGTTAAAAATGTTGCTGATGGGCTTTAAATCAGATATAAAGGAGTTGACAGATAATTTCAGTCATTTTAACATTCTAGTTGATCTTGTTTGAAGAATTATTTTGTTAATAATAAAGTCCTTTACAGTCTTCTAGATTATAACTAAAAACCACAAAAAGGGGTAAAAATGTCACTGGTATACAGGTATAAAAAAAAAAATAAAAAATCTTTAACAGTTTATCAGTCAGAGATATAACTCTATAGGGTTATTCCAGGAAATAACTTGCTTGTGTTATCAAGGTTATTACAGATACTCACCTTAAATTTTCTAAATCTGTAATAACATATATGCTTGTTATTTGTAAATTTATTTCATTTATAGTGGGCTCTAGGGAACTCTTGAGACTTTGCGCAGAAACTAAATGCATAGTCTTGATAACTAATTTTTTAATTAAATTAATACATTTTTGATAGACCATGGTAAATCAATGAGTCAAGGCTATTAAGAGATAAACTTAGCTGTGATAACAAGGCTCAGTTATTAAAGGAATGTAACTTATTATATAAGACACTTGGGAATTACTGAGAAACTTGCGCAGAACCTCATACATGCTCTGGTCATTATTTCTTACAATAAATTAAACTACATTGTAATTAAGCATGATGTATGTCTGAGCAAATGCTTTAAAGTGATATAGAGAAGCTGTGATAACACCCTTTAGTTATTACAGGCATATTTTTTCTGTAATAACATATAGGTGTACTATGCAAAATTGGCAAACTATTATATCTTTAAATAGTTAAGTATACATATAGAAAAAAGAAATATAAATAGAACTTTTATATATTTTAACTAAACTAATGATGTATATCGTCCCTTTGAAACATGTAACATACGTATGTTATCACAGTTCTTTGATTTTTTTGTCCACAATAACAATGTATGTTATTTTCCTGTAATAACCCTATAGAGTTATATCTCTGACTGTTTATTAATAATTTTAATCATGTTACCACAAAAATCAACAAAAAAGTTAAGCCAGGTTATGGCCCAAGAAAAAGTATTTCAAATATGCACATAATGTAAAAATGAATAGGGTTAAGAAATATAATTGAAAAAAGATTTTTATCTGATGACCTCACAATTATATCATAATAAGTATCGTTTTCACAAAAACAATGAAAAATACAGAACTAGGCCTAAATTAATATATATTATGTTTCCCCAAACCCGACCGACCCTGCAAAAACGGTGCTACTCATGAAATTTTATTGTTGAAACTTAGTCGAAAATTATTTTATTCATGTCCAATTTTCAGGCTTGCCGCATCTTCCCTTATTGTTCAATTTTTTTTTTCCCTACCTATCCACACCATGCTTGGCAGGCTCGGGATTGTGGAAACTAAAAATATATTAATTTAGGCCTTAATGCAGTTGTCTGCCTTTATTCCATTGTGCATCATGCACAGCAAAGAAACAAAGCATAATTTAAGAGAAGCTTTGTTATAAATAGTGACGTAATCTGACCAAACATAAATTGTTTCTTGGATGCGCAAATACTTCTCCACTCTAAAATTCATTTAAATTTGATGAAGAACAAGAAAAAAGATTATAACAAAAAACCACAAAAAGGGGTAAAAATGTCACTGGTATACTGGTATAAAAAAAAATAAAAAAAATCTTAAACAGTTTATTAATAATTTTAATCATGTTGAAGGCCTCACCTATATTATTTTTTTTCTGATATCTAGAGTTCTTGAAAATTAAAAAAAAAAAAAATCTTCATTGAATGGCAATAAATGGATCAACATTTTGCTGTGTTGCCATTCTTTACATTTGTCATTTCAGAGGCTTTTTATCGCTGACTATGTGGTATGGGTTTTGCTCACTGGAGACCAGTGTATAGCTGTAAACTTCAGTCATTTAGTCTCTGGTGGAGAGTTGTCTCATTGGCAATAATATACCACATCTTCTTATTTTTATATGGTAGAAATTGTTTTCTTGATAATTTTACTATTTCAGTTGTTTCCCTTTATCTTTATCCCTTTTCAAAATGTCATTAAAAAGGCAAAACATTAATTAAAGTTCTCTTTTAAGGGCAATTACTTCTAGAAGGAGAAATCTGACATTTTTGTCAAAATAGAAAGTAAAAACAACTGACTTTCTTGCATTTTTGGCATTTCTAGTTTTACAGATTTAGACAATACTTGCATTTTACCACAAAAATCAACAAAGGAGTTAAGCCAGGTTATGGCCCAAGAAAAAGTATTTCAAATATGCACAAAATGTGAAAATAAATAGGGTAAAGAAATATAAATGAAAAAAGATTTTTATCTGATGACCTCACAATTATATCATAATAAGTATCGTTTTCACAAAAACAATGAAAAATACAGAATTAGGCCTAAAATAAAATATTATTTGTTTCCCCAAACCCGACCGACCCTGCAAAAACGGTGCTACTCATGACATTTTATTGTCGAAACTTAGTCGAAAATTATTTTATTCATTTCCAATTTTCAGGCTTGCCCCATCTTCCGATATTGTTCAATTTTTTGTTTCCCTACCTACCTATCCACACCATGCTTGGCAGGCTCGGGATTGTGGAAACTAAAAATATATTAATTTAGGCCTTAATGCAGTTGTCTGCCTTTATTCCATTGTGCATCATGCACAGCAAAGAAACAAAGCATAATTTAAGAGAAGCTTTGTTATAAATAGTGACGTAATCTGACCAAACATAAATTGTTTCTTGGATGCGCAAATACTTCACTCTAAAATTCATTTAAATTTGATGAAGAACAAGAAAAATTCAAAACTTTTACAAAATATGCAAATTTTATCATGGTGTGTTGCCATGGTAACTTGTTCAAATTGAAATTTGTTTGTATTTTCTGAATACCTTGTACCTTAGTCTAGTTTGGACAAATTGAAAAATATATATTATAACTTTTAAATTTGTAGTAATATTTCACCAAATAAGGGCCTTATTGCCCCTACTCCTTTAAGCAATGATAACCATGTTGGTTGGTAGACAAACCATCTTACACATTTTTAAACTTCTTCATTTTATTGGTCAAGTTGTTTGACAGGAAATGTTTGTTAAAAGTTTTAAGAATCTAAATGATGGTTATAGCTCATACTGGATTTTAAGCCCAAGTTTTTCAAATAATGAGATTTTAACTACAAAATAATGACTAACATGGAGAAAATGGTTATGCTTTCTTTATATTTTTTGTACCAAATAGACCAAATATTTAATGATTTAGCTGATTATCCTTATTTGGACTAAGGCAGGCTAAATTCTCCTTTCCAAATTCTGAATGACATTTGCTTGAGATCTGTTTTGTGGTTTGAGATGTAGATTTAAAATCCCTAAAGCAGATAAAACTGACATAAGAACCTGTCAAACTACTGGAACAAAGGTTTACAACTACCCTATATTATTTTATATATATAGGTCCTACACAAATGCATGTCTAATCTTACCATCAGATGTGTCTTCTGTATTATCCTCATCATCAAGGATGTATCGTGTGCGACTCTTTTTATTTTCTGGAAAGAAACATATTGCAAGCTAATCAATGATTACAAAGTTTATACTGTTTCTTCAATATTCATCAGGTATTATTTTTATCAAACTTTGGAGTATCTTAAAAAGATGTATAAGTTCAATAAGATTGTTCATTTTGAGAAAAGTTTTTTTTATTTTGCCAAAACTTACAACCTTACTCATAATTTTCATGTATAACAATTTATGACTTACCATTAGACTGCCTTGTCTGTTCTGTCTGAAAAACAAAATGCATAATTATCATTATAATCATGAACTAGATATGTATTTTTATTGATTCTGTTGTAAGGTGATAGATGTTGTATGAGATTATTGGAAAACAGAGTAATTAGATCAAGACTGAGCAGCATCTGTGTCCTGACTATGGTTGATTATCCATGTTAGATTGACAGTGTCCTTCATGTTACTACTGTTTATCATCCCTGGAACAAAATTAAATCATGATCAATTGTTAATGTCCTTATTTTATAGTTGATTATGCCTAGATCATAACCGAGGATATACCACTGTTGGCACCAGGCCCTTCGAACACAGCTGTGGTCCCATAATTTCAACAAAGGATCCTGTATTTTGAACCTGTTGTTCTATAATTTTGTCAAAAAAATCTATTTTACAAATGTACAATACATTAATGACTCATGATCATGACTTCTCAAATTTTGTCTGTTTGGTGTAAAATTCCCAGTGAATTTAACAGCACATTGAATGTTGACAACATGTGACTGATTCACACTTGTTTTTGATTGGATCATGTGACTGATTCACACTTGTTTTTGATTGGATCATGTGACTGATTCACACTTGTTTTTGATTGGATCATGTGACTGATTCACACTTGTTGATTGGATCATGTGACTGATTCACACTTGTTTTTGATTGGATCATGTGACTGATTCACACTTGTTTTTTGATTGGATCATGTGACTGATTCACACTTGTTGTTGATTGGATCATGTGACTGATTCACACTTGTTGTTGATTGGATTTAATTGATAAATTAGAGCACTGCTAACTGGATTCTTTTGTCTTTTAATGAGTATATCCCGCTAACATGTTTAACCCGGCCACATTATTTATGTATGTGCCTGTCCCAAGTCAGGAGCCTGTAATTCAGTGGTTGTCATTTGTTTATGTGTTACATATTTGTTATTCGTTCATTTTTTTTTATATAAATAAGGCCGTTAGTTTTCTCGTTTGAATTGTTTTACATTGTCTTATCGGGGCCTTTTATAGCTGACTATGCGGTATGGGCTTTGCTCATTGTTGAAGGCTGTATGGTTACCTATAGTTGTTAATGTTTGTGTCATTTTGGTCTTTTGTGGATAGTTGTCTCATTGGCAATAATACCACATCTTCTTTTTTATATATATAGATAGTTTAAGAATTTGTAAAATAATTCTAAGTCTTCACTAACTGTACAAATGCTGTTACACAATTGGAAACAATAATTGGACAAAAATCAATGAAAAAATATAACTAGGGGCTCTGAAAAGCAGTTGTTTGCTCATCTTCATCTTCAGCATTTGTAAATCTTTTAGTAAGTTTTTAAGATATTAGGCCATTAACAGCTGCACCATGAGCGCATGACACGCCCCTCCCTTTTTCAAAGAAAAAAGTTCAATAACTTTTATCTGAAAATAGGAAATAACTAAAGGGAGGTTTTCTTAAAAGATATACACCAGTCACCCTAGTTTCATAAATTAAAAAAATTGAAAGGGAGCTTATGTCAATACATAATATAAGCAATTCACCAAAGTTGTATGAAAACTGCTGAAAGCATTTTTGAGTTATTGTCTGAAAACTGAAAAATCACCCTTTTTTTCTGAATAAAACCCCATTACTCAGAAAAGCAAAAATCTAAAATTATGAAAATCAAAAGGGAGCTCAAATCAAAAGATATAAATAATTCACCCAAGTTTCTTGCCAAATTGTAAATGATTATTTGTTTGTTCTTTTTCTCAGGAAAAGAACAAGTAATAATTGTCCTTATAACAAGTTAAATCATGAATACACAAAATAGAAGGATAATCAAACACCCTGACAATTAATGTACACTATGAACATCTTTGTGAGTAGGATAAGTTCCGGTGCAATGGCGGCGCCCACGTTTTTTAACATGCTAGAGCAAATTTAATTTAATTGTGGCCTGAAACCCTCAATATAAAGCTACAAAGTAACAGAATTCAACAAAACAAAAGTATGAATATAGAAATTTAACAAAATTTAAATTGAACGTTTAAAATGCCATCAATTGGAAAAGACAGCCCTAACCCCCATACCACGACGGACACGAGGTCAAAAACAGGGACAACAACAATTAAACACACAATAGGATCAAATCAAGCAACATTTGAACTAAAAAATGAGAATATTTATCTATGGAGACGAGCCCTTTTAATTCGTTACTTCAAAATTCTTGGAAGTCATGAAAAAGCAAAAGTTGAATGGAATGACTTTGACCAGAAATCGAAACTGATAGAAATTGCTGATGATAAACATGCATTTACAAATAAAATCCCAAAGAAAGAATTATTCAAATCAGCAGTGTCGATTACATTGGATAAACAGAAACTCTTTGTGATTACTATTTACTATACAACCAAAAAAGCCACTATCCAGGGTCAGGGGACAAGTGAATGGTTACAATCTGAATTTAAAGTCATAAATGAAACAATCAATAAAATTAAAGAGATTAAACAGAAAGGGAACCTCCCTTGTGATGTAGATAAAATTTTTAGTGAATTAAAGTTTAAGAAGAATGAACTAATTGATATAGAATCTCCAGAAGACCTGGAACCAATAGCTGAACATGTACATGTACAGGCAGATAAAGTTATAATTGATATTGAAAAGATACATGTACCTTCAGAAAATGAAACACAAAATGAAACATTCAAACCGAATACATCTGTCCTAAACAACCAAGAGGGATATGATCAAGCTAAGATGAAGATTCTTGAATCTGAACTTGAAAAGATTAGGTCCGAACAAACTCGCCACAAAGAGGAGATAACTCAAATGAAAACAACAATACATGACCTAGAAATTGAACTTGTGAAAAAAGACACTGAATTACAAGCAGTACAAAATCTATGTACTAACTTGCAAACTAATTTAAACAAGATAGAACATTTGAATGAACAAATTGACAAAGAAAAATCATTGAAAATAAAAAAGAATGAGGATAGATTGAAAGAAATGGCAAATGAAAGAAATCAAGAAATCCAACGAGTTGTCAAAATGGAACAAAACATAAAAGAATTGCAACATACAATTGAAAAAGAAGCAGAAAAACGCGTAGAGGACCAAACCTACCATGCAGAGACGAAAACCAAGGATACAAAACTACATGTAGAAAGTGCCGAAGAAGATAATCACATACAAACCGAAAGAATATCTGAAAAGAAAAACAGTGAGAAAAATGAGCCCGACAGAAGCAATAATAATATAAAATCTTATGCTGGTGTGAGAAATCCAACTTTAAGGAAGGAAAACAGCCACCACAGGGATACCTATGATTTATTGATAATAGGCTCTTCGATTATCAAAGACATTGACGGCAAAAGATTGTACAAAAATAGAAAAGTTCAAGTTACCACTCTACACGACAAAACAGTGTTTGGAGCAATTCAGTATATCAAATCGTTTAGAGATAAAGCAAAACATATAATGTTCCAAATAGGCTCCAATGATATAGAACAGAAAACACCGGACGAGGTTATCGAAGAAGTAGAAGAACTAGTCAGAGTGACACAAAGATATAACCCAGATGCAACAATCACTTTTGGTGAAATACTGCCACGTTTTTTGAGTGACAGATATTATGCTAAGTTTTTCAATGAACACCGCCTTATTTTTAATGTTCAATTGTATGAATTATGTAAAGATTTAGATTTACATTTTGTAAGGTATGATTTCATTCAGCCTGATTATTTTGTAGATGGAATACATATTAAAGGTCATGGCATTCCAATTATGGTTATGTCCATTAAAAGAGTACTCAATACACTACTAAATGTAAAGTTATGGGAAAACAATGAAAATAACACAAAAACAAATCATGTAAGAAACAATGGTATACCTAATTATCAAATGCCAAATTCAATAACAAACAGAAAGCAGAGAGATCATCAAGCTTTTGAGCAGAAATCTCATTTTAATAACCCTATACATGTAGGGAGTGAAAGTGCTATGAATGGCAGAAATAAAATTGTAAATATGATGGAGCTCATGTTACAGGAAATGAGAACGGGTCAGTGGTAATATGTCTGAATGTTTAGAAGAAAAATCTAGTCTATTGATATATAACCGGTATATGTTTACCGCCATATGTACTTTTCATATGTTTTGATTACAAACTGATTTTTTTATGTCAGTGATAAATATGTATAAATAATTAGAAGAAAAATGTATAGTTTATTGATATATTGCTTACCGGTATATGTTTACCGCCATATGTACTTTTCATATGTTCTGATTACAAACTGATTTTTTATGTCAATGGAAAATATGTATGAATCATTAGAAGAAAAATGTATAGTTTATTGATATATTGCTTACTGGTATATGTTTACCGCCTTATGGAATTTTCATATGTCCTGTTACAAACTGATTTTCTATATATAGAACTAAAACACAAATGGGAGGTGTACATGTAAAATAAATTCAAAAGAAAAGCTTTTTTATTTTTATTTTTTAATTTCTTTTTTATATGTTCAAAGTGTGACTAGAAATAAAATAAAATTATATGACAAATAGGTTTTTGCACTGATATATACAACAATATAAATATAAATTTGTTTATTACATTAAATTGTCTTTGGTATTGATTTTAATATAATTGGTAAATACTAGTATATATGCAAGGGCTTAAAATATTGATTTTTCTGAATTTAAAGAATAGAGTTACCTCCCATAGACCATACACAAGGTAATATCATTTGAACTTTTATATATTGTGAATATTGAGGTTTTCAGGTTTACAACAAAATAAGAAAGATTTATATGCTCAAATGTCAAATTGTTATAAAAATTTATCTATATCCTCATGGAATGTTCATGGCCTTGGAGACAAACTGAAAGATGAATTGTTTATTGAGAATTTAAAAGGTGACATAAACATACTTTTAGAAACCTGGAAGGGAGAATCTAAAGAATTTAAATTGGAAGGCCATTGTATTATTTCTAAGTCCCGTAAAAAAAGAAAAAAAGCAAGAAGGTATAGTGGGGGCATTATTGTTACTATAAAAAAGCCATACTTTAAAGGCATTACATATTTAAAAGAAGCAACAACCTCGCCAAATAGACTATGGCTTAAGTTGAATAAGAACTTTTTTGGATTTGTACATGATATTTATCTGTGCGCTCTTTATATACCCCCCTTTTCATCATCTCACTATGATAATGACTTAGATTTTTTAGAAAATGAGATATCATCTTTCTCCATGAATGGACAGATTGTATTAATCGGAGATCTAAATGCTCGAACTGGCCAAAGAGCTGACTTTATTGTAAATGATTCTGATCACATCAATAATTTTGATGGTTTTGATTTACTCCCTGAAAATTATATTACTGATTCAGAAATTAATAGAAACAATCAAGATACTTCTGTAAATACAGTTGGTACAAAGTTATTAGACTTGTGTTTGTCTTCAAGGCTGCGTTTACTCAATGGTCGATTTTTAGGTGACTCATTGGGATATTATACATATATGTCAAGCAGTGGATTTAGTACTTACCTATCAGATCATGTTCAAATTACTTTATATATGAAGTGCTCTATAAATATAGATAAAGAAATTGGCCTTGAGGAAAAAGGTTGGCACTGGATTAAATCATATAAATGGACAGAAAATTCTAAACTTAAACTTATTGATGCTTTATTGACTGAAAATGTAAAGAATGAGATAATAGAGTTTGAAATGGATAATTACGAGGAAAATCAGGTTGGTGTTGATGAGGCTACAGAAAAATTGACAAAAATTTTAGATAATATTGCAAGCCTTTCTTGTAAAGCAACTCCAAAAACTAAAAGGAGGAAGAAGAAAAGGAAATTTAAACAAGTTTGGTCAGATAATGTTATATATGAAACCAAGCGTCAAATAAATAAAATAGGAAACAAAATAAGAAATAATCCAAATAATAATAGTTTAAAGCAAAAGTTTTTTGAGTTAAAAAAAAACTTGAAGAAAATGGTTAAACACAAAAAGTATGAATATAAACAAAAACTTTATAATTGTTTAAGTGAATATATCAATCAAAATCCAAAGGAATATTGGAAAATCTTAAAATCTCTTAAGAATAAAACAGAAAAAGATGAAATACCAGAGGTATTAAAAGATGAAGAAGTTTTAATAAAACATTTTCAAGATCAAGGTAAACCTTCATCTATAAATAATGCTTTTATGATAGACATTGAATCACAGTTAAAGCTATTAGAAAATAATATAGACTTCAAAGCTGAAACAGATGCTCCAATATCTTGTTCAGAAGTAAATAAGGTAATCAGAGGACTAAAACTTCAAAAGTCTGCTGGACCAGATAGAATTATAAATGAAATAATTAAAACCTCAAATCAAGTAATAATTAAGTCAATTGTTAAAATATTTAATTTAATTCTAAAAACGGGTATATACCCAAAATCATGGAAGGACTCATATATAATTGCACTTCATAAGAAGGGAGATAAATCTGATCCCAATAATTACAGAGGTATATCTTTAATCAGTAATCTTCCTAAAATATTCAATGCTGTACTCAATAATAGATTAATCACAGTTGTGGATAAACAGCTGAATAACTGTCAATTTGGCTTCAGAGAAAACCACAGAACTGCTGACAGTATTTTCATATTAAAATCTTTAATTAATAAATATATACACAAAAATAACAAAAAAATATATGCATGCTTCATTGACTTAAGAAAGGCATTTGACTCTGTATGGATGACAGCCCTTCTGTATAAATTATGCAAAATGGGAGTAGGAAAGTCTTTTTACAGAGTAATAAAACAACAATATTTAAATACAAAATCCTCTTTAAAACATAAAGATCACATTTCTGACTATTTTGACATTACTAGAGGTGTGAAACAAGGGGATTCATTAAGTCCTACTTTGTTCAATATTTTTATAAATGATATCACTAAAGGTTTGGAAGAAGACAACTCAAGTCCACTGGAGCTTATAAATAGTAAACTAGGCTCCCTCCTGTTTGCTGATGATCTGCTTTTACTATCAGAATCTAAGGAGGGTCTCCAAAATAGTCTAAATAAAGTTTCCATGTTTTGTGAAAACTGGCAGCTTTCTCTAAATATAAATAAAACAAAAAGTATGGTCTTTTCAACAACAAAGCAAAAGCCTGAAACATCTATACTTGTATATAAAAACAAAAAAATAGAGAATGTTTCAGAATATCCTTACTTGGGTCTGCTGATTAAATCAAATGGTAATCTTAGTCATAGTACAGCTGAATTAACAAAAAAGGCAAAAAAGGTTTTGTTCACTATTAAAACATATACTAATTCTCTTGGCAGCCTTCCTATCAGAGTGTCAAATAACTTATTTGACACCTTAGTGAGACCTATATTGACTTATAATTCTGAAATAACATATTTGGACTCATATATAACATATTTCAAAGCTAAAAAAAGAGCTTTGGTTTCTGGAAAAATTGTGGACCCATTTAATTTTATTGACAAGACTCCAATAGAAAACTTGCATCTTGGGTATTGCAAGTTTACCCTTGGCACTAACAAGAGTGCCTCAAATTTTGGTACAAGGAACGAATTGGGAAGACTGCCTATTGAATGTCATATAAAAACCCAAACTATTATGTATTTAGCAAGGCTTTTCACCTCAAATTTGAATCCCTTATTACATGAATCTTTTCAATTAACTAAAACTTTGGATTCTAGTGGCACCTATTCATGGTTCACTTTTGCAAAAGATATTCTTTCTGAATCTAACATTGATATAGATAGACTAAAAACCTGTGATAATTTAAAACAATTAAAAAATATTAAAAGCTATATTAAACCCCAAATAAACTCATACTACAACAACCTGTTGATAAATAAGTTAACATCTATTGATGATAAAAGTAAATTAAATTTTTATAAAGCACTTGAGCCAAATCTATTGATCAAACCTTACCTCTCTAACCCAAACTTTGAATTTAGAAAATTAATTACAAAACTTAGAATCAGTGACCATTCATTATTAATTGAAAAAGGTAGGCATTTTAAAATTCCTCGCGAAGAGAGACTTTGCAAAAAATGTAAAGTACTAGATGATGAGAAACATTTCCTAATAAATTGTTCTCATAATTCAAATATTAGATTAACATATTTTGATTGCATTAATAGAGAAAGTAATTTATTTGCTAATCTCACTGACAATGACAAAGTTATATATATACTTAACCCATCAACACCAACACAAGTGAATAAACTAGGATCCTTTATAAAAAAGTCAATGGAACTGAGGACAGGGGACCCTTTAATATTTACCTGAATTTGTGTATATACATTGAGTTACTTAGTTATTGTCTTTATTTGTTTTTGTTGTTGTTATATGTCACAAACTGTAAAGTTTATATGGCAATAAAACTTTGAATTGAATTGAATTGAATTGTTAATACCTTTTTATTTGGTGTGCCATCAGTTTTCTTTCGTAATCTTTTTCTTGACTTTCTATTCTTATTTGTTGACGTACTTTCCTCTTCGTTATTTTGATATCTAATTAAACTAGCATCTAATTCCTCATCAGAACATTCGTCTGACCCAGCCTCATTGGTGTTGTTTAGATTACAATCTCGTGTATCAGTAACTACTTGTTGATTGTCTGATGGAACAACTGACTTTGATAAATTCACCTGTAGCTCTTTGTTTGGTGTTGAATTTACATTGCCTTTGCTGATACTTTTTAATTGTTGATCAAAATCATCTTCTGTTATGAAGGAATCAATCTCTTCAGATAAATCACTTGTTGGTTTTATTTTGGGTTTCCCATTTGTTATGTTTTCCTTTATTTTTATAGTCTGCTCTAATGTTAATGTGTTATCTGCATAAAAAAATACAATTCTTGAATTTAAAACAATTTGATACTTGTTAATATCAGTGATATTGTTTGCCTTAAATTACAGGAGAATAAAGGCTTTTCCCCCCTGGAGTAGAATCCAAATTTGAAAAAAAATGGCTTAAAATTATTCCCAAAAAGACAACTTTTTTCCCAAACAGTGCAGTCTCAGTGGCAATTGTGCATGAATACAAACTTTAAAAACTCATTTATACATTTCATCATTGTTTATATGCCTAAAATGACTATATGTGCAGTTTAGGGTCTCTCTCTCTCTCTATATATATATATATGTATCATCCAAAATGGACACAATATTCACACTTTATACAGGTCTGAATTTGATTTTTCATTTTCATTATTATAATTAAATTTTTGACACATAATAGGTTTCTGACACAGAATAACTGCAGTCAAAGAACTTCAAATTAGTTATATGATTTGAATTTACATTCATTGTACAGTTCTACTTTTGTTCAATACACTATGCTGTTAAATATTAACCCACCCACCCCCTAAAAAACAAATATATGAAGAAATTTTCAAATTTTCATTTCATTTCTGAAATCTGAAATGAGAAAAATTGTCACACCTGCCAATTTTTTTCACCTCCCCCTTATTAAAAACTAGAGGCTCCAAAGAGCCTGTGTCGCTCACCTTGGTCTATGAATATTAAACAAAGGAAGCAGATGGATTCATGACAAAATTGTGTTTTGGTGATGGTGATGTGTTTTATGAAAATTGTTAAAAATTGACTATAAAGGACAATAACTCCTTAGGGGGTCAATTGACCATTTCGGTCATGTTGACTTATTTGTAAATCTTACTTTGCTGAACATAATTGCTGTTTACAGTTTATCTCTATCTATAATAAAATTTAAAATAATAACCAAAAACAGCAAAATTTCCTTAAAATTACCGATTCAGGGGCAGCAACCCAACAATGGGTTGTCAGATTCATCTGAAAATTGTAGGGCAGATAGATCTTGATCTGATTAATAAATTTACCCCATGTTGGATTTGCTCTAAATGCTTTGGTTTTTGAGTTATAAGTCAAAAACTGCATTTAACCCCTATGTTCTATTTTTAGCTGTGGCGGCCATCTTGATTTGATAGTCGGGTCACGCCACACATTTTTAAAACAAGATACCCCAAAGATGATTATTGCCAAGTCTGGATTAATTTGGCCCAGTAGTTTCAGAGAAGAAGATTTTTGTAAAAGATAACTAAGATTTACGAAAAATGGTTAAAAATTGACTATAAAGGGCAATAACTCCTAAACGGGTCAACTGACCGTTTCGGTCATGTTGACTTATTTGTAAATCCTACTTTGCTAAACATTATTGCTGTTTACAGTTTATCTCTATCTATAATAATATTCAAGATAATAACCAAAAACTGCAAAATTTCCACAAAATTACCAATTCAGGGGCAGCAACCCAACAATGGGTTGACCGATTCATCTGAAAATTTCAGGGCAGATAGATCTTGACCTGATAAACATTTTTACCCCATGTCAGATTTGCTCTAAATGCTTTGGTTTTTGAGTTATAAGCCAAAAACTGCATTTTACCCCTATGTTCTATTTTTAGCCGTGGCGGCCATCTTGGTTGGTTGACCGGGTCACGCCACACATTTTTAAAACAAGATACCCCAATGATGATTGTGGCCAAGTCTGGAATAATTTGGCCCAGTAGTTTCAGAGGAGAAGATTTTTGTAAAAGATAACTAAGATTTACGAAAAATGGTTAAAAATTGACTATAAAGGGCAATAACTCCTAAACGGGTTAACTGACCATTTCGGTCATGTTGACTTATTTGTAAATCCTACTTTGCTAAACATTATTGCTGTTTACAGTTTATCTCTATCTATAATAATATTCAAGATAATAACCAAAAACTGCAAAATTTCCACAAAATTACCAATTCAGGGGCAGCAACCCAACAATGGGTTGACCGATTCATCTGAAAATTTCAGGGCAGATAGATCTTGACCTGATAAACATTTTTACCCCATGTCAGATTTCCTCTAAATGCTTTGGTTTTTGAGTTATAAGCCAAAAACTGCATTTTACCCCTATGTTCTATTTTTAGCCGTGGCGGCCATCTTGGTTGATTGACCGGGTCACGCCACACATTTTTTAAACTAGATACCCAAATGATGATTGTGGCCAAGTTTGGTTCAATTTGGCCCAGTAGTTTCAGAGGAGAAGATTTTTGTAAAAGTTAACGACGACGGACGACGGACGACGGACGACAGACGACGGACGACGGACGACGGACGCCGGACGCAAAGTGATGGGAAAAGCTCACTTGGCCCTTCGGGCCAGGTGAGCTAAAAAATAATCTTTCCCTCAATATATGGTCAGTATCTCAATTCAACTTTCTAATGGAGTTTGCATCCATAATTACCCATTTACATACATCATGAAAGTTTTAAAATATAAAATGACATACATCATGAAAGTTTTAAAAAATAAAATGACATACATTGTACATAGTAATGGCTAAAATTAATATTAATTAATAGTAACTGCTAAATCAAAGAGCTGATAGCTCTGAGGTGGAAGAAGGTGAATAAAAGGAAACTTGAATAACCATAAAAGCAGCCCCACTAAGCCAGGCTGCTTTGTTCCATTATCGTTATGATGTAAATTTTTTTCTTCAAACAAGAAAAGGTCATAAGTACATGGATTTCCCATCCGTACAATCATTTTCTATGTTCAGTGGACTATGAAAATAAGGTAAAATCTTTAATTTGGCAGTAAAATTAAGAAGATCATATCATAAGGAACACATGTGTACTAAGTTTCAAGTTGATTGGATTTCAACTTCATCAAAAACTACCTCGACCATAAACTTTATAACCAGAAGCAGGACGGACGGACAGACAAGAAAACATAAGGCCAATAAATGTAAAAATAGTAAGACTTGTTACATACCCGCCAACTTTTGAAAGTTCCCATATGGGTTTTTACTGCACAACAACAATTTTAAAGGTTACAATTTTTAGCGAAGTATTTTGCACGATCTGGATTGTCTAGAAAAACTGTCATATTTGTATGATGAACTTACATGCCTTTTTCTTAAGTCTGTTTGCATGATTCTAGTTATTAAATCGGTAGAAAAGATATACATGTAGCTAGCAGACCAGGGTTTATTTTCTAGAGTAAGAATATTAGATGCTTGTTGAAATTTCCAATTTTGAATTATGCACAAAGATGGACCTTTAACAGGTTGGGAACAACACTCCAAATGAGGGGTAACCTTAATGGAAGATCATTACAACCCACTGTAAAAAATTAGCACAAAAAAGGTCATTTATATTCATATTATTTGATGAAACTTTTCCCCAAGAACTATGCATCTATTAAGTACTGAATGGTCAAAACATGTCAAAAGAATTTTCTGTTGTTTCTAAACTTATATCTTCTTTATTAATTTGACCCCTCATTTAGAAAAGTTGTTCCAAATATAATGAATTTTCCCACTTTTGAGTTTAATAAAAATCTTAAAAATGTTCTTTATTTATTTTCAACAGTAAAATTACCCTTGTTTTAGGGACAGTCCCTCATAATTGGGGGGGGGGGGGGGGGGGGGGTACAGTAGACTCCAGCCAATGGGATACCCAAATTGTCAGCTAAAAATATCTGATTACCCGATATATTCAATTAGACGATGAATGTATATTCATTGAATATTCTACAATAATAAGTAGATCTATTGCTTAATATTTCAAAGGGCTGGAGGATTGATGGAGTGATTTTTATCAATAACATCACCACAATGTTTGCGAAAAAAAAATATCAGCTGATTCTGTAGCTAATGATTAAATTTGTTTCCAATTGCAGTTTTTAAATCCTATATTTATTAAAATCAATCAAATGTCCTGAAGTATTTATGTAAATTATTATCTTCCATCCATAGTCTGTCTTTACTTGATTAATAAACAAATTATTTACATTTTCACGAGATTCACTTTTTGTCGAGTATCGAGTTGCGAGTTACAAAATTCGAGTTGCGAGTTAGTAAAGTCGAGTTGCGAGTTACGAAAGTCGAGTTGCGAGTTAAGAAAGTCGAGTTGCGAGTTACAAAAGTCGAGTTGCTAGTTAAGAAAGTCGAGTTGCGAGTTACAAAAGTTGAGTTGCGAGTTACAAAAGTCGAGTTGCGAGTGACAAAAGTTGAGTTGCGAGTTAAGAAAGTCGAGTTGCAAGTTACAAAAGTTGAGTTGCGAGTTAAGCAGAGTTGCGAGTTACAAAAGTCGAGTTGCCAGTTAAGAAAGTCGAGTTACGAGTTACAAAAGTCGAATTGCATAAAAATGTTGAAACGAAACTATTAAAAATTTTTTGGTGTAACTTTTTAACATTTTGATTTGATGATTGCTTATAGAATTATATACAGTATTGTTTATTTGTTTTGTTTTTTGGACTTCATCTAAGTCTCTTGTAAAAGTAAAAGGGATTGCTTACATAATCACTACGTGTAGTATTTTCTGAAGATGCAGATAGCCTTTTGAAATACAGCGGATGGCTTGCAGTTTTATTTTTACTAAATTTCATAGCTAGCACCGTCATATCAAACGTAAAGGTAGATAGCAAAAAAACTATAGTACATATATGTAAAAGACCGGGACCCCTTCTGCAGATTTCGTTTATAGTGGTTTTTTTGAGGCAGCTGCAGAGTCGGGCAATATTCGTTAGGGACCGCAAAATTAAGTCTTTGGCAGTGACACTCAAAATTATGTACGTTAAAATCATATATGTCTACATTGGCTAGAGATGAAGGGAAAATGATGGGCGTGCATAAAACCAGTTTAAACCCACCACATTTTTGTGTCTGACCTAAACCAGGAACCTTTAGCCTTTGCTGCTCTTGTATATTTTTGTAATTTTGGTTCATCTTTATATTTAGGAGCATAGAATGGCGTCCATATTCTTGATCTAATGAACGTTGTGTATCGGGGCCTTCTCGGGGATCCATCTAGGTGTATGATTTCTTGCTGTGTTGAAGACCCAATGACCTTTGGTTGAATTGTATATTTTGGTTGGGTTGCTGTCTCTTTGACTCATTCTCCGTTTTTAATTCTTTAGTCTATACATGTAACTGTCAAAGATACTATTGTAAAAACTACATTTGCACCATTTTATAGTTAAGATTTAATTGGAAAGTTTTAAAATTTTATTGTTACATCGTGAATAAGATTTTTTTTTAAGTATTCCTCCTGGGTATTGGGTACTAGTAACTTATATATTCATACTTATAAGTAACAAATATTACTGAGTCACTTAGGTTTTAAAATTATAATAGTGTTCACATGCCAATTATGGGTTAGTAAAATGTTTGTTTTTTAAGAATTCAATTTGTATTGTTTCACATTTTTCATGTTTGGGCCGTTTATAGCAGACTACAAAGAATGGATTTTGAAGGCCATACGGTTGTCTATGGTGGCTTTAATCCACTTCATTTGACATTGATGGTGCCTCATTGACAATCATACCACATCTCCTTATTTTTATATAGAAGAAATGATTCTGTAGCTTTCTAGGACCACACAGTTAGTTATCCAGTGTAAATTAGTACATCTGACGCGTTGCCTTCAAGTGTTGCGTTAGAACAAACTTTTGGTTTAACTATAGTGTATAGTGCTTTCTTTTAGTTTTTATGATGTCGTTAATTTATAACAGAACTGAGCTTACCATTATTAGTGGTTACTAGTACTATAACCGATTCTGAAAATCACCAGCGATGTAATTAGGAATATTTCCAGAAATAGTTTTATGAAGAAACAATTATTTGTTTTTCTGATGTCTATTCTGGAGGAAATCCCAACCTTATTCCTTGTACATAGTTCCATTTCGAAGCCCAGTTACAATTCTAGCAGCAGCTTGTTGTACTGACTCAATTAGATCTGATTCTTCTTTTGTGCAGTTATCACAAATTATGTTCCCATATTTCAAAATAGGCCTTATAAATGCAATATAAAGATTTTCAGAGACTGTCTATCAATCTTATGATTTAAATATCTAATAATATTAAAACGTCTACAAGCTTTTGAATAAATATCCTGTAAGTGACTTGCCCATCTGGCAATAGATGATAGGGTTGTACTTAGATGTTTATGTTCTGAGATATTTACTAGTATCATCTGGGACAACATCCCTAATGCGCCTTGAAATGAGGAACTCAAAAGTCATGTGTAAAGAAAAAATCTCTGTGTAGTGATATTGGACATGTTTCTATTTTTAGCAAATGACTGAACTTAATTATTTGTGGTGATTAGGAAAGTAGAGGAACATAGAATAAATGTATAAAAACTATGGAGCTATTGAATGTGTTCAAAGTATTAAATTTTCAAAGAACTTATTGTGTTAAAAAGGGAATATTTTACCACAAGGAGCCGCATCACAAAAGGATGTTTTCGGGGTTTGCTAATTTACGGAAAAAGTAATCTCACTTCGTACCCCTAAAATTTAACCACATATGTGAAAATGTCACAGCTTCGAAACGAGCTATCATACATATCCAAGTTAACGATATGGACTGAGCTACAGGAAAAAACTTTACCATTACCGCCTATGTAAAAACAATTAAAGATTTTGACCCATCTGCAAACAGTTTTATTTTGTTTGTAACTACATCTACAATGTCAGTCACAAACAATAAAAGCAGAAAAGGGCCCAAGATGGACCCTTGAAGGACTCCTGCCTTGACAGTATTCAAATTAGAAAAAAAACATTCACTCCAACCCTTTGATTTCTTTCAGAAAGATAAAATTTTGAACCAGTTAAACAAATTACCCTTTGTTCCATATTTTCGTAATTTATACAGAAGTCCCATGTGCCAAACGCGATCAAATGCCTTTTGACACATCACAAAAAATAAATCTGACATCTTTCCCTTTGTCAAGATTTTTTGCAATATCATCATATAATAAAAGTAACTTATTTAAAGAAGAATCCTTGATAATTATATTGCATGATCGTGCATGTAGTTATGTAAAGACTTGAAAATATGTTTTTCTTAAACAATTTGTAACAGAGATAGGCCTGTAGTTTGAAACACTGTCCTGATCTGCTTTGATAATAATTAAAATTTGGAAATGTTCATTCACTTCCTGGTCTGTTATCATTATGTCAGACAGCTCATAGGGTGCAAAAGGTGGGACAATAGGCAATTGCGGTTCTTAATGGCTGTGGCTTTTTCAACGGGGTGAATAAGAATCTCTCCATTTACCTTAATGGGAGAATTTTGACTCTCTTTATTTTTAAATTTGCAAACACTCTTAGATATTCTACACCACTTTCTGGGGAGGGGATTTATCGACTTGGGAATCAGCATGTTGTGCAAATTAATCAGGTACTAACGTTTTGCCTCTCTTACTGGATCAATCACTACATTTCTAAGTTCTTTAAATTTTTTCCAATCTGAAACTAAATTTGTTGATTTAGCTTTTTTGTAACCACGGTTACGCTTTCACATTTTAGCTTTAATACAGGTTGTGATCCAAGGTTTGTCCCTGGGTATAAGCAGTACTTTTCTTTTTTGAATATATGTGTCCATGACATGATGAACTTCTTGGTTAAAAATTAGACCAATTTTATTCGTGTTATGAAGATTTTTAAAACATTCATTCCATTTTTTTCCTTGTAAATACATACCGGTATTTGCTGATGCATAATCACCACTCTCATAATCAAATACTACTTTTGAATAAGCTTTTTGTCTAGCAGTGGAAAAATTTATCTCAATAAGTGTTAGACAGTGATCGCTACAGAAACTTAATTGGTAGTATCATACTATTTCTTAGTATACTAAGATTATTCATATATATATATATAGGGTCTGATAGTGCTGCAGTTGAGGAGGTTATTCGAGTTGGTTCCTGAACAACATTTTCTATGTCATATCTTTCACAGATTCTTGATTTCCTACTAGTCGGACTTCCTTTTAGTAAATCTATTTTCAAGTCACCAAGCATCATTACACTTTTATCAGTATCTATTACATTATCTAATAAATTTTCAAAATGGTCAAGATAGTAATTTAATAGGTGCATTTGGAGGTCTATAAAAACATACTACTAAGAATCTATCAGTTTTTTTTTGTAATGTTTAAAAACGATGAATGGAATACGAAAAGTAAACATAGATTTCGCTATTCTTTTATTATCTTCTAAATCGATAAGTTCTATTACTTTGCTGCAAATCCTCATCTTCAAACGAATTGACCGTTCATTATTTAGCGATAGTCTACACACATGTCTTTGTTTAATGACTTGTGATGAATATGAAATTCCAATTAGCAAACTATTTTCTCCATGATTTTGCAGTGTGTTATAGTCCGCGTGAGATGCAGAATTTCCTTTACTATTCTATTTTTAGGATTATTTGTTTACGAAATATAAGGTAATAAGGTAATTTATGGCCAGACCTGTTCTTTTTATGTTGTAGTGTAAACGCACTGGATCAAATAAGATCGATCTCGTCCTTTAATGATACAATATTTATAGTAGTATTGGACTTAAAAAACAAGTATCACATATAACTCTTTCAAATCCCGCAATCACAGGAATAACTAAGTTCGGGTAAATGCATGCTTTGTCAAAAATTATATTTGTAACTCGCAACTTGACTTTCTTAACTCGCAACTTGACTTTCTTAACTCGCAACTCGACTTTCTTAACTCGCAACTTGACTTTCGTAACTCGCAACTCGACATTTGTTACTCGCAACTCGACTTTTGTAACTCGCAACTCGACTTTCATAACTCGCAACTCGACTTTCGTAACTCGCAACTCGACTTTCGTAACTCGCAACTCGACTTTCGTAACTCGCAACTCGACTTTCTTAACTCGCAACTCGACTTTTGTAACTGGCAACTCGACTTTCTTAACTCACCTTTCTTAACTCGCAACTCGACTTTTGTAACTCGCAACTCGACTTTTGTAACTCGCAACTCGACTTTTGTAACTCGCAACTCGACTTTTGTAACTCGCAACTCGACTTTTGTAACACGAAACTCGACTTTCTTAACTTGCAACTCGACTTTTGTAACTCGCAACTCGACTTTCGTAACTCGCAACTCGACTTTCTAAACTCGCAACTCAACTTTTGTAACTTGATACTCGACTTTCGTAACTTGCCTTTCTTAACTCAACTTTTGTTACTCGCAACTCGACTTTTGTAACTCGCAACTCGACTTTCATAACTCGCAACTTGACTTTCGTAACTCGCAACTCAACTTTCTGAACTCGCAACTCGACTTTTGTAACTCGCAACTCTACTTTCGTAACTCGCAACTCGACTTTCGTAACTCGCAACTCAACTTTTATAACTCGCAACTCGACTTTCGTAACTTGACTTTCTTAACTCGCAACTTGCAACTCGACGATAAGAAACCCTCCATTTTCACACAGGTAAACTAATTTGGCTATAAATAGATCAAAGCATGCCTGTGTAGAATCTCTAATCTTAAATCGTAATTGTTATAATTTTATTTTTTTAAATAATCAAATTTAAATTTATGGAAATATTCATGATTGATAAAATAGTATTGCTTGAAGGTTACGCTTTCAGAGACTATTTATGTTTAGGTCATGGTTCTAGAGGCTTCTTCACATAGTTGTAAACAAACCAATATGGCCGCCACACGTGATTACCTTTGCACATGAGAAAAAAAATATTTCTGACAAAAGTCAGATTTCTCTTGTCAAAAGGGATTTATATTTATATTGCAATAAATTATTCAGAAGGATTCAGAAGGATTCAGTTTCAATTATATTTCTTTTTCTATGAGCATTTAGAGTTTAATCAAATTCTCCAAACAGCAACGTACTGCATTTGTCAACTGAGTCTTGAATAATTTTATAAATAGATTCAAACCATTTGAAGTAGAAGGGCATCTAATTCACATGACAAAGGAAAACAATGAATAAAGACAACAATTTAATAAGAAATAGATCCTTTTTATTTATAAAAAACAAAATCTTCTTGTCTGCAGGATTGCAAATTCGTAACTTCAAGGGCGAACTTGAAGACAGGGCGAGTTGTCCCGATACCAAATTCACGCATGCATAATACAAATATCTACAGTAAAAACATCCGGTTACAAGTAAACAAATAACGTTCATGTGGACGAGATGAAATCTAATAATTTACATAAATAAAAGGGTCATATTTACGATAGTGATTGTTTTTCAATCCTAATTTACAAATGAAATGATTCAGATGCTTAATCATGTGTAATAATCGGTGTCAGGAATCTTAACTTGTTATGAAATTGTAATACACAGAAACGAATGCGGCATACGGAGGCTCAATGGTCAGCCCCATAGGTCTTCAGAAGACTTCACGTCTTCTTCCACCAAAAACTGACAGCTAATCACCTCAAGACTATCATCATTTCTTAATACATAATTTACAAGCAGTGTAAGGGAGGTAATCAAAGGTTTTTCTTTAAAGTGATTTGGATTACCTCCCTTATACTGCTTTTAAATTGTCTCAATTGTTCTTTAACCAGATAAATCATAAACCCTTGTGTTTCCATTTTTTTCCCTAATTCCTAAATGGTTCGAGCCATAACCCCCTAAAGTCAATCCTAACCATCCCTTTGTAGTATAGAAACTTGTGGTATAATTTCTGAGATATTCATACACTTTAACACTATTTATTGTCTGGAAACCAGGGATGGGGTCGATTACTTTAAAATGTAATCGATTAAATTACAATTACTTTGCTAATAAAATGTAATCGATTACATTACAATTACACCCTATTTCATATGTAATCGATTACATTAGATTACTTTTCTTTAAAGTTATCATGATTACTTTAGATTATTTATGATTACATTGTTTATTGCAATATCAAAGGTTTTTTTATAACTTTTTATCCTCACAAAAAAACTAATTTTGGTGATTTTTTTAAAAGCCTTAATTTATTCATCTTATTTAAAAGAATTTAAAAACAAGTACAGAATAACATGTGTAATTTGATAAAATAGCTATAGACAAGTGTCCTTTCTCTATTTAAAAGACATAACTTTATTTGTTTCTACAAATTTTAACCAACTGCCTAATTAACAAAAAACCTGAACAAATAAGGGAAAATTCAATTAAGTATAGTTTTATTGTCTGTGAGGACATAATTGACACATCAATTAATGCTTTTACATGTGTTAATCACTACTTCCATTTTGTTTAACAAACAATAGCTGAGCTTGGGTATTAGAATTTTATTGTCTTTTGAAATAACAACACAATAAAGTTAAAAGTGATTGATTGTTATTATTTGTTTGAAAATTTTCAATACTTGATCTAATTAATAATTAATAGAATTATTGTCAGGTGAAAACACCAAACAGCTTTGCAACTTAGGAAAGTATATGCGATTCTCTTTAAATTAAGAAACAGTTTATTGTAATAAAATATATTTTATATTGATGAAACTTCTGACGTCACATATTGTTTACTATGCATATTGTTTGTAATATTATGCCATGATATGTATACACTGTACATGTACTTGTTTATACTGATTAGCCCTAAGGCTCAAAATTAATAAAGAATAAAAATTAGAATGCACATATTATACACAAATTTATGGAAAACAAAATTTATTCAATTTGTCAATAAATGAAATCTGGTTTTAACTTCCATTTTGAATTAAGTGTGCTCATATAATATATGTATATTAATGTGGACCATCAAAGTCAAATTGTAACTAAATGTTTTCTGCATTTGAATTTCAATATTGAGTAAACTTATACATGTTATATGAAATTGGAGTTAATATCAGAAGTTTTCAATCAAGGGGGAAAAAATGGTTTCAAGGCATATTCTTGTATCATAAGAGCTCAATCTTACAATGAAATATTGGAGAGGCAATTTCCTTTAGTAAACTGTTAACAAAATACAACTCTTGGATATACAAATTTGTTATAAAGATGATTCAATTTATCACATTAAACAAGGTCCCATCATTGTGAATACTAGTTTCATGAATTTTCATTCAAGCTTTACATTTTCTTATTTTCATCTTGTTTATCAAAAACTGTTTTCATGTATATACAAGATTTGTAATCAGCAAGTAATCATATGAATGTAATCTTAAAGTAATCATGATTACACCTGTTTTTCACAATGTAATCGATTACATTACGATTACTTGTATTCAGAAATGGCATGATTACTGATTACATAGAATTACACTGCAAAATGTAATCAATTACAGCTGATTACGATTACTGATTACGATTACCCCATGCCTGCTGGAAACTACAAAAATAATTATTTGGGCCTCTTTTAGGCCCCTAATTCCTAAACAGTTGAGACCATAACCCCCAAATCAATCCCATCCTTCTTTTAGTGGACACATATAGTACTGATGATATCTCTGATAAACCGTCCATATTTTACAAAAAAAAATCTACCTTTGTTGTTCATACGAGAAATTCATATTAAAGACACAATTTATTTTTTAACCTTAACTTGTATTTGTTACAATACAGTAAGGTTAGTACTTTTCCAATGGTTCAAAATGCCCTTCAACTGCTAGTTGGGAATAATTAAACAATTGTGGCCCCTTAGAAGCAATGAATATCCAAAATTGTCAACCATTATGGCTAAAACATTATTTCACTTCAGGCTGAGCCTTCACTGAAATAACCTCCTTGTGTTGACAGTTTAGGATTTTCAACTTTTCGACAGACCATTAATGTATGTAACAATTATGGCTGTGGGAATATTTAACAGAGAAGAAAACAAAAATTACTGGAGAGGAGAAAATAACAAAGAAGATGATAAGGACAAGGGGAAAATAACAAAGAAGATAACAATATTGACCTTGAAAATATATAAAAAAAAAAGAAGATAACAATAATGAATTGGATATATATAAATACAGCAAATAACAACAATGACCTGGGGATAACAGAGAATATAACAATAATAATGGGGGAATAACAAAGAAGATAATTATTAGGACTGGGGAGAGGGAATAACAAAGATAACAATTATAACTGGGGAAAATATTAACATAGATGATAACAATAATAAATGTGGAAAAATGAAAGAAATAAATGACGTACCTTTTTTAGGTGAAACTTTTTCTGAAAATATTTTTTTCCATTTCTTTGGGATATTGTATTTGCTGATGTTTGGTAATATACATTTTCTCATCCTACTGTTCATTGAAGGAGCTGTATGCTTTGTAATCTGAAAAAAATAAAAGGAGTAGGTTCAATAAGGCCCTTTATTTGGCCCAAATATTACTGCAAATTAAAAAGTAATTATACATATTCTTAAATTACTGAAAACGGAAATAACGATAGTAAACTGAATAAATTCTGAATTTTTCATCCTTTTGGTGAAATCAGTACATAATATGTCGTAATTGTGACGTCATCAGATAAAAATCTTTATATTTTTCATTTATTTTTCTTGACCCTATGCATTGCTAAACATTATTTGAAATAGTCATCAAACATTTTATTTTCCTGGGTCAAAACCAGGCCTTAATGCTCCTGTTCCTTTGACTTGAAAAAAAAATAAATGGGTTATGTGTCCATGGGCCCCTGCTTGCATATAAGATTATAAAGGGGCATAACTCAAGAACGGTAAAAGTGACACTTTCCTTATTTGTAATTAATCTGTGTTTGTGGTAATAAGCATTGTGTATAAGTTTCATTTGTTAAGGATCATAACTCAAGAAAAGTTAAAGTGCAGCCACCAAAATTCAACCTTGATCTATGTATTGTGGTAATAAGCATTGCATATAAGTTTTATAACCTTTATTCAGGCAAACTAAAGTTAGAGAATAGAAATGAAAAATTCATCGATTTTTCCATTTGTCAAGGGGCATTACTCTAGAATGATAAAAGTGACTACGCAAATTCATCTGTGTTTTGTGGTTGGAAGCATTGTGTATAAATCGTATAACATTTGGTTGAGTAAAACTTAAGTTAGATAGCGTTTACCAATTTTGGGATGTACAGACATACAGATGGACAACAGTAAAACTTAATGCCCCCAGTACGATAGGAGTATAAAAACTGTTGGACAATGCATTCTTTGATAAGGCATTCTGTAATAATGCAAGTCAATGCCTCATTTAGGAAGGAAATGGCAGGTATTAATGTGTAGAATGGTAATTTCAGCTAATTATAGTAAGAGATGGGCGAAATTTTCATTTTGACTTGTCATTTCCTAAAATTCAAGATTTCACAATTTTTTAGTATTAACTGAAAATTAATTTAAATTTTCACAATTTATTAGATATAAATTAAATCAATGCCCACTAAATTTTAATTCATGTTATTTTGTAAATCAGTTATAGCTGTTCAAACAGGTGAAAGATAAACAGAACCAGATGCTCCGCAGGGCGTAGCTTTATACGACCGCAGAGGTTGAACCCTGAAAGGTTGGGGCAAGTATGGACACAACATTCAAGCTGGATTCAGCTCTAAATTTGGATTGTGATTAAATAGTTGACACAGCATAGGTTTCTGACACAGAATGAATGTGTTCTAATGAACTTAATTTTTTTGTTTTTTCTTAGAGCAATTCACTATGCTGTTGAATATTAATCCTCTCAAACAAATGTTTGAAGAAATTTTCATTTTATTTATGAAATTTCATTTCAAATGAGAAAATTGAACCCAATTTTTTTTAACACATCCCCCTTTCCCTTATTCCAAATTAATCTCAATTAAATTTCTAATGGAGTTTGCAACAATAACTACTCATTTAAATACATCATAAAATATTAAGATGTAAAAAAAACTGCTTGTTATCACTGAATGGTAAAGATTATTTTAATTTATCAGTTGGTAGTAAAAAGTGAATATACATTGTACTAGTATATAACAAAGATTTGAGTTGATTCTGGACAAAGAAAGATAACTCCAATTAAAAAAAAAAATTGCTATTTCACAATATTGTGCAATTAGATATTTCTTGCTTACTATTCTGGACAAAGAAAGATAACTCTAATTAAAAAAAATATTGCTATTTCACAATATTGTGCAATTAGATATTTCTTGCCATTGTGCAATACTGTGCAATTGAAAAGACTTGCTATTGCACAATACTTAATATAATATTTTAGATCCTGATTTGGACCAACTTGAAAACTGGGCCCATAATCAAAAATCTAAGTACATTTTTGGATTCAGCATATCAAAGAACCCCAAGATTTCAATTTTTGTTAAAATCAAACTAAGTTTAATTTTGGACCCTTTGGACATTAATGTAGACCAATTTGAAAACAGGACCAAAAATGAAGAATCTACATACACAGTTAGATTTGGCATATCAAAGAACCCCATTTATTCAATTTTTAATGAAATCAAACAAAGTTTAATTTTGGACCCCGATTTGGACCAACTTGAAAACTGGGCCAATAATCAAGAATCTAAGTACTTTTTTAGATTCAGCATATCAAAGAACCCAACCGATTAATTTTTTGTCAAAATCAAACAAAGTTTAATTTTGGACCCTTTGGACCTTAATGTAGACCAATTTGAAAATGGACCAAAAATTAAGTATCTACATACACAGTTAGATTCCACATATCAAAGAACCCCAATTATTCAATTCTTGATGAAATAAAACAAAGTTTAATTTTGGACCCTTTGGGCCCCTTTTTCCTAAACTGTTAGTACCAAAACTCCCAAAATCATTACCAACCTTCCTTTTATGGTCATAAACCTTGTGTTTAAATTTCATAGATTTCTATATACTTATACTAAAGTTATGGTGCGAAAACCAAGAAAAATGCTTATTTGGGTCCCTTTTTGGCCCTTAATTCCTAAACTGTTAGGACCTTAACTCCCAAAATCAATAATAACCTTCCTTTTGTGGTCATAAACATTGTGTTTAAATTTCATTGATTTCTATTAACTTAAACTAAAGTTATTGTGCGAAAACCAAGAATAATGCTTATTTGGGCCCTTTTTTGGCCCCTAATTCCTAAAAACTCCCAAAATCAATCCCAACCTTTCTTTTGTGGTCATAAACCTTGTGTCAAAATTTCATAGATTTCTATTAACTTAAACTAAAGTTATAGCGCGAAAACCAAGAAAATGCTTATTTGGGCCCTTTTTGGCCCCTAATTCCTAAAATGTTGGGACCAAAACTCCCAAAATCAATACCAACCTTCCTTTTGTGGTCATAAACCTTGTGTTAAAATTTCATAGATTTCTATTAACTTAAACTAAAGTTATAGCGCGAAAACCAAGAAAATGCTTATTTGGGCCCTTTTTGGCCCCTAATTCCTAAAATGTTGGGACCAAAACTCCCAAAATCAATACCAACCTTCCTTTTGTGGTCATAAACCTTGTGTTAAAATTTCATAGATTTCTATTCACTTTTACTAAAGTTAGAGTGCGAAAACTAAAAGTATTCGGACGACGACGACGACGACGACGACGACGACGCCAACGTGATAGCAATATACGACGAAATTTTTTTCAAAATTTGCGGTCGTATAAAAAAGGTTGTTTACATCTTTACATTTTGTGTGTGTAGTTTGTTGTGCACATCGATAACAAAATTATAAAGTTTTTTTTGGAATTTCAATGACTGAAACTTCTATAGATTTGCATTCATGGGCAATGAGTTTTCCTTATTGTTGAAGGCTTTAAGTGTTCATGTTGTATATCCTCATCCTTTTATCTTTGGTGGATAGTTGTCTCATTGGCAAATATATCACATCCCTTATTTCTATATCTTAGATTCATTATCATGTTAATGGTGTTAACTATTTCTATACTTAATACATGAACTATCCCCTTCCTAAATTTACCTTTAAGACTTGCATGTCTTTATACAGTTGATTTCCATGTATAGCATTCTGACGATGCTCCGTTACAATGTAACTCAACATTGCCACATCTTCTTCGTCTGTGTACTTAGTTCTTCTGGGAATAAATAGATCATAAGTTTTATCAAATATTTATGTAAATGGCCAATATCATTAACAATGAGATGAAGCATAATCTTTATTGACACCTCAACTCATGAACACAAAAACAAATAACTTCTAAAGGTCATAGACTATTCAATTATGGACAAGCAATCATTCTAAATGAAAAACTCTGCATCAATACATATCATTAATAAAGTTAATAGAGATAAATTTCAAAAGTGATTTCAGTTCTGTTGTTATCATTGTAGTACTTTAAAAAGTTTATATCCCAACTTCTTCTTTAATCATCACATGCAATTATCATCCATGGTTGTCATGAGTTACCAAGACTAATCTCCCTTTATTCATTTTTTTTTTATTAATTGTATCGTAATTTTTAACCAGATGCTCCGCAGGGCGCAGCTTTATACGACCGCAGATGTTGAACCCTGAACGGTTGGGGCAAGTATGGACACAACATTCAAGCTGGATTCAGCTCTAAATTTGGATTGTGATTAAATAGTTGACACAGCATAGGTTTCTGACACAGAATGAATGTGGTCTAATGAACTTAAAATTTTTGTTTTGCCTTTGAGCAATTCACTATGCTGTTGAATATTAATCCTCTCAAAAAAGTGTTTGAAAAATTTTCTTTTTATTTATGAAATTTCAATGAGAAAAATTGAACTCCAATTGAAATTTCTTGCTATTGCACAATACTGTGCAATTAGATATTTCTTGCTATTGCACAATACTGTGCAATTGAAAATACTTGCTATTGCACAATACTGTGCAATTGAAGATTTCTTGCTATTGCGCAATACTGTGCAATTGACAATTTCTTGCTATTGCACAATACTGTGCAATTGACGATTTCTTGTTATTGCTGAGTACTGTGCAATTGAAAATTTCTTGCTATTGCACAATACTTAATATAATAATTTTAGATCCTGATTTGGACCAACTTGAAAACTGGGCCCATAATCAAAAATCTAAGTACATGTTTGGATTCAGCATATCAAAGAACCCCAAGAATTTAATTTTTGTTAAAATCAAACTAAGTTTAATTTTGGACCCTTTGGACTTTAATGTAGACCAATTTGAAAACAGGACCAAAAATGAAGAATCTACATACACAGTTAGATTTGGCATATCAAAGAACCCCATTTATTCAATTTTTGATGAAATCAAACAAAGTTTAATTTTGGACCCCGATTTGGACCAACTTGAAAACTGGGCCAATAATCAAAAATCTAAGTACATTTTTAGATTCAGCATATCAAAGAACCCAACCGATTCAATTTTTGTCAAAATCAAACTAAGTTTAATTTTGGACCCTTTGGACCTTAATGTAGACCAATTTGAAAACGGGACCAAAAATTAAGAATCTACATACACAGTTAGATTCAGCATATCAAAGAACCCCAATTATTCAATTTTTGATGAAATCAAACAAAGTTTAATTTTGGACCCTTTGGGCCCCTTATTCCTAAACTGTTTGGACCAAAACTCCCAAAATCAAAACCAACCTTCCTTTTATGGTCATAAACCTTGTGTTTAAATTTCATAGATTTCCATTTACTTATACTAAAGTTATGGTGCGAAAACCAAGAAAAATGCTTATTTGGGTCCCTTTTTGGCCCCTAATTCCTAAACTGTTGGGATCTTAACTCCCAAAATCAATACCAACCTTCCTTTTGTGGTCATAAACATTGTGTTTAAATTTCATTGATTTCTATTTACTTAAACTAAAGTTATTGTGCAAAAACCAAGAATAATGCTTATTTGGGCCCTTTTTTGGCCCCTAATTCCTAAACTGTTGGAACCAAAACTCCCAAAATCAATCCCAACCTTCCTTTTGTGGTCATAAACCTTGTGTTAAAATTTCATAGATTAGTTAGAGTGCGAAAACTAAAAGTATTCGGACGACGACGTGATAGCAATATACGACGAAATTTTTTTTCAAATTTTGGGGTCGTATAAAAACAATTACTTATAATATTTACAGTCTCGTCTATGTGAAACATTCCAGTTTACATAACCTATACCAATTCTTCCAGGTTCCGCAATTTACAAAAAATGGCATAGCTATAGGACTATTGGTTCTCTTGAAAATGGGCTACAACTAATGATTAGATGCTTTAAAATCTGAATTATTTCAATACTTTTTGTCCCCCACCATCCAGTCTTGTTAGCCCTCTCATGTGTAAAATTCTTGCAAGATTTTTATAAAACTAATATCATAGGTTTATATCAGCAATGTCTCTGAAAAAATTTTGAAAATCAGTGCCAAACAACTGTATTTCTAAAGTAGTTATGCCCCTTAGAAGTATTAATTTTATTGAAAATTTCATTGTTAGGGCTCTCATGTGTACAATTCTTTCTAAATGTGTATAAAACTTATATCACAGGTTTATTCATATATAAGCATTGTTAGATTGTCTCAGACAAGTTAGAAAATCAGAACAGTAAACTATTTTAAAAAAGTTATGGCTCTTGGAAATATTAACTCTATGAAAAATTTCATTGGTTACGCTCTCATGAGTATTGTTCTTACCAGATTTTTATGAATTGGGGTCGTATAAAAACAATTACTTATAATATTTACAGTCTCGTCTATGTGAAACATTCCAATTTACATAACCTATACCAATTCTTCCAGGTTCCGCAATTTACAAAAAATGGCATAGCTATAGGACTATTGGTTCTCTTGAAAATGGGCTACAACTAATGATTAGATGCTTTAAAATCTGAATTATTTCAATACTTTTTGTCCCCCACCATCCAGTCTTGTTAGCCCTCTCATGTGTACAATTCTTGCAAGATTTTTATAAAACTAATATCATAGGTTTATATCAGCAATGTCTCTGAAAAAATTTTGAAAATCAGTGCCAAACAACTGTATTTCTAAAGTAGTTATGCCCCTTAGAAGTAATTTTATTGAAAATTTCATTGTTAGGGCTCTCATGTGTACAATTCTTTCTAAATGTGTATAAAACTTATATCACAGGTTTATTCATATATAAGCATTGTTAGATTGTCTCAGACAAGTTAGAAAATCAGAACAGTAAACTATTTTAAAAAAGTTATGGCTCTTGGAAATATTAACTCTATGAAAAATTTCATTGGTTAAGCTCTCATGAGTATTGTTCTTACCAGATTTTTATGAATTTAAATCATATGTTTATATCAGCAGTTTTGACATGTTTGGAAATTAGAGTTGTGCCCCTTGGAAATGCCAATTATATGATAAATTGCAGTGTTATCGCTCTCATGTGTATGATTCTGGTAAAATCATTTTAAAGAAGTTATGTCTCTTGGAAATATTTATATTATTTCAAATTACATTGTATATGCTCTGAACCTTTCGTTCGTAAGAAGTTTAATAGAAAACCTTTTTTTAGTTATTGCTCTTGGATAGATAAAATATGTGCAATGCAGGGGACATAGGATTTCTGTTCTTTGTATAATTTTACTGTTTGTTCCTTTGCAAATTGCCCAGACACATTTAATGCAATATTGTTGAACTCCTGAAGTTCATTATGCATTTCATTTTAAGTATTCATATGATCATTTAATGTCAACAGTTCTATTGTTTGGATAAAATATCAAAATAACAAATTTTATTGAAAACAATATTTGAACTAGTTATTACCCATCATTTACCAGTGTATAAATGTCCTTATTGCTGAACTACATATATGCTGCACTTTAATAAAACAATATAAATAATAATAATAAAACAATATATATATATATATGTAATATATATGGTGTAAATATCGATTAATTGATGTCAAAATCTACATAAAAGTCAAAGGCAAATTATACCACATCTGCATATAAAAATTTGAAAACATACCAAAATAATATGTTTGAATTTTTTAACTACAACATACAGTATGTTGAAAATAAAAGAGACAAAATTATGCAGTCACTTGTCATGTTCAGCAAGTAGTCCTTTAATACACTTAAATATACAGATTGAAAAGTAGTAAATTTATATACTGACTGCTAAACAAATAAAATTCTAATAATAACTGCACTGCTGTAAAATTTAAACTAGAAACTATGTGTCAAATAGACCATTGCACATCAGAGAAAGGACTAACACACCTTGTCATAGACCATTGCACTTCAGAGAATGGACTAACACACCTTGTCATAGACCATTGCACATCAGAGAATGGACTAACACACCTTGTCATAGACCATTGCACATCAGAGAATGGACTAACACACCTTGTCATAGACCATAACACATCAGAGAATGGACTAACACACCCTGTCATAGACCATTGCACATCAGAGAATGGACAAACACACCTTGTCATAGACCATTGCACATCAGAGAATGGACTAACACACCTTGTCATAGACCATTGCACATCAGAGAATGGACTAACACACCTTGTCATAGACCATTGCACATCAGAGAATGGACTAACACACCTTGTCATAGACCATTACACATCAGAGAATGGACTAACACACCTTGTCATAGACCATTGCACATCAGAGAATGGACTAACACACCTTGTCATAGACCATTGCACATCAGAGAATGGACTAACACACCTTGTCATAGACCATTGCACATCAGAGAATGGACTAACACACCTTGTCATAGACCATTGCACATCAGAGAATGGACTAACACACCTTGTCATAGACCATTACACATCAGAGAATGGACTAACACACCTTGTCATAGACCATTGCACATCAGAGAATGGACTAACACACCTTGTCATAGACCATTGCACATCAGAGAATGGACTAACACACCTTGTCATAGACCATTGCACATCAGAGAATGGACTAACACACCTTGTCATAGACCATTGCACTTCAGAGAATGGACTAACACACCTTGTCATAGACCATTACACATCAGAGAATGGACTAACACACCTTGTCATAGACCATTGCACTTCAGAGAATGGACTAACACACCTTGTCATAGACCATTGCACATCAGAGAATGGACTAACACACCTTGTCATAGACCATTGCACATCAGAGAATGGACTAACACACCTTGTCATAGACCATTACACATCAGAGAATGGACTAACACACCTTGTCATAGACCATTGCACATCAGAGAATGGACTAACACACCTTGTCATAGACCATTGCACATCAGAGAATGGACTAACACACCTTGTCATAGACCATTACACATCAGAGAATGGACTAACACACCTTGTCATAGACCATTGCACATCAGAGAATGGACTAACACACCTTGTCATAGACCATTGCACATCAGAGAATGGACTAACACACCTTGTCATAGACCATTACACATCAGAGAATGGACTAACACACCTTGTCATAGACCATTGCACATCAGAGAATGGACTAACACACCTTGTCATAGACCATTGCACATCAGAGAATGGACTAACACACCTTGTCATAGACCATTGCACTTCAGAGAATGGACTAACACACCTTGTCATAGACCATTGCACATCAGAGAATGGACTAACACACCTTGTCATAGACCATTGCATATCAGAGAATGGACTAACACACCTTGTCATAGACCATTACACATCAGAGAATGGACTAACACACCTTGTCATAGACCATTGCACTTCAGAGAATGGACTAACACACCTTGTCATAGACCATTGCACATCAGAGAATGGACTAACACACCTTGTCATAGACCATTACACATCAGCGTGACTGTAGCACTTAAGTGTCCCAATCGCACCTCTTGAGGCCTACATTTATTTGTGCTCATGCCACATTAGGTGTCATCTGGTGTCTTGTGGAAAGTTGTCTTATTGACAATCATACCACATTTTCACTGGTTTATATTGTCACAAACTAGATGTGAGTTGGTGACATGGTTTTCAGCTAAGGATTTTTGAAGGCGAGTCCAGGGACTAATCATTTTTGGCCATGGTGAGACCAACAGCAAGAAGAAGATATTTTACTGCAATATAATGTATTATCGGACCACAGTGGTGACCCCCTATGAGACCGTATGGGGTAAGTAAGTTTCATATGGGGTTCATGACGCGTTAATGGCGACGTCATTTATTAATGTTGTTGTGTTTCATTGTTTATTTTTCAACAAAACGCCGCAGAAAAGTCCAGCATCGGATAAATTCGTTATACGGTTAACTACTGACCCCCTACGGATCCATAGAGGGTGAATAAAATCCCTCCGGCCTCACCCCCTATGAATTTCACTAACCCTCTATGGATCCGTATGGGGTCAGTAGCCAACCATATAACTTATAATATTTTAGTGTTCATGGCCTAACAATGAAATGACATTAAATTCAGATTACTTTTAAACTTTAGCTATAAATGATGATATTTGTGTTTAACTGTGTTCCGTTTATACAAAATAATTTAATCTTGATGCATCTGTGGACTCACCAGTTTTGAAAATGGTGAGTCCAGACAGATTTTGATGAGTCCAGAACTCATGGACTTGCCTAAGCGAGAACCCTGGAATGTGAACTTAATTGTTTAAAATTGTATGCAAGTTATTATGTGATCAAAGTTTTTTTGATTATGAACATTTCATTCTTAGAAAAAGCATTTAACCTTAGCTTATCAATTCAACATTTGGTATAACAAGAAATAGTACCCTTTGATATCTTTGGCTTCAATATAAACAGAACTGGAGGGACTAAGATCATCACTAACATTACTCAACTCTTCAGCATTGTCAACACTGAACTTTTTACTTCCCTGTCTGAAATTATACAAACATTTCTACTGATAAACACATGTAAAGCCATTTAAAGTTGATGCATTGGTGCTGACTAAAATAATATGTTTTGTTTTAAAATTATGGGATTGCACAGCAACTAAGCTTACTGCCAAATTACAGCTGACCTTAGAATTTATCTGGATATTCTTTAAGGTCCTTTGTTTTCTATGATCTCAAGATGCTTGATAAATATATACAAGTATTAGAATTCAGTTTTGTTTGTGTAATGAATCAAGATATCCTGATATGAGTTGAAACTCTTCCAGAGAAAATACTTCTAGTTCTTAATTAGCATACTAACATTGACTAAATCTAAGTATATTTGGTTATTATTTTATACTGTGTAATCTTTTTTTATGGTGGGTACCAATTTTCCTTGAATGAGGAAATCTTGCATTTTTTTATGGATATTTGATTTTGTAGTTTTGTCAAAGAATGTATACAACCTAAAAGCAAATTTGTAATTCGTTGAAGATTTAAAAAACGTATTTCATCTGTTCCAATGAAAACCACAAAAGTTGGTATACCACCAGGCTTTCCGCTGGCGGTCACCATTTTCACAATTTGCCAAAAAATAAAAATTGTGGCTATTAAAATTCATCATTGGCGAAAGAAAAATATATAAAGATTTATTTTCAACCATCTTGGTTATTTACTTTTTTTCAGATTTCCCAGACTTTACCCTGATCGGACAATACTCGAAATTAACCTTGAACTCATTAAGATTTTGACAGAAAATCAATAATCAGCTGATTGCATTTTATAGCCATCTACAACAAAGGACTACTTAATAAAGTTGTTGATTGTACAAATGTATATTGTTTGACAAAATGATACAATTAAATAGATGGTCCATCACATGTTACATAAAGGATTTATTAACCACTTTAATTAATCTGCGACGCATGTGTTTGAAGCAAAATTTTGCTGTCTCCTCTCCTTTTAATGACAGGAATGGGGAGGAAATTTTTAAATAATATAAAAACATTAGATCTAAATATAAAATAAATGATATTAATTCAAATAATTTGGATGAAAATTTTACCAAAATGTTAAATCCTATGTCTGAAAAGGAATTAAAATCTATTTGTATGTATATTGAAGAAGCGCTTGATTTAAGAGACCACCATACCGTTTCATCAGATAATAATCTTTTACAGTAGTTTGTGCATATACATATATATATATAAATATCTTGTATTGTGTGTTTTAAGTAAATATACGAAAATCTATAATAATACTGAAATATAAGTCTATGGTATCAATATCAGTCTATAATGTATTTGTATACATAGAATTGGCTCATGACTTGTTACATGAATCTTTATTTCATTTATATGTTGTTTTAATATTATAATTGTCTGTATTTGGATCACGCCTCTATTGTGCTCTTTCCAATAAAATATTGAATTGAATTGAATTGAATTGAATGAAAAAAATATATATGTAACTTGGCGAAAAAAATATTAAGTTGCAAAAAACATATTGACTTGGTGAAAGAAGTGGCAAAAAAAAATTAATTGACTCAGGGGAAACCCTGTATCCCACGAATAATAATGAATCCACAGTAACTATAAATATTGTCTTTTCACTACTAACAAACTTTTCACTTTACCATTGATTTTTACATCTGAAAATGATTGCATATTAATAAAGGTTATAGAGACTATGTTAGCATTAAGCACCAATTCAATAAAGCAGAGGAGATAATTTCTTACATTTGGAGACTCATTTTAAAACATAATACAGTAGTGGCTGACCTCCTTTCAACAATCTAACATCAGTAAGCAATTCCTTTTTCTCATTTATCCTAATTAATCTTGTTTCTAGTATGAAGAACTATAATCCAAGTTACACACTTGTAAATTAATTTCTGTGTCAGGGAATAAGTATGTATACACATGATACAGGCATATCAACCATGTATATAAAACAAGAGGCTATCAAGAGCCTGAATCGCTAACCTAAATTTTTTTGGTTAAATCTCCCATCAATGATTATTTTGGCTTTTCAATTTATTTAAATGTTCTTTGAATCGTCCTATTTTCTTCAAAAGCAAAAAAAAAATCATTTTCTCCTATGTTCTATTTTAGCCATAGGAGCTATGTTTCTTGACATAAAAGGAAATAAAATATAAAATTTATACTAGATACTCTGAAACTCATTTAGCATAAGTTTGGCTGAAATTGATACAGCAGTTTCAAAGGAGAAGATTTTTTAAAGTAAGTCAACATGATGAACAAATTGTGAAAAAAGTCTTTAAAACTCCTTAAGGGGTCAATTGACAATTTTGGTCAAATTGACTTATTTGTAGATCCTACTTTGCTTAACATTTTTGCAATTAACAGTTTATCTGTATCTATAATAATATTCAAGAAAATAACCAAAAACTGCAAAATTTATTTAAAATCATCAATTCAGGAGCATTATACCTGAAAAACCAGTTACCCAATTCGGCTGAAAATTTCAGGACAGGTAGACCTTGACCTAATAAATACTTTAACTTTCTTGTCTTATTTGCTCTAAATGCTGGAGTTTTTGAGATGTAAGCCAAAAACAGCATTTTACCCAGTTTTATATTTTTAGCCATGACGGCCATGTTTTTTGACAAAATAAAAAATAAAACACAAACTTTATTTTATACACCCTACTGATCATTCAGTTGAAGTTTGGTTGAATTTGGTTGAGTAAGTAGTTTTAGAGCAGAAGATTTTTTAAAGTTAGCAAATATGATGAACAAATTGTGAAAAATTGTCATTAAAGGACCATAACCCCTTAAGGGGTCAATTGACAATTTTGGTCATATTAACTTATTTGTAGATCTTACTTTGCTGATCATTTTTGCTGTTTACAGTTTATATCTATCTATAATAATATTCAAGATAATGACCAAAAACTGCAAAATTTCCTTAAAATTACCAATTAAGTGGCAGCAACCCAAAAATGGGTTGTTTGATTCATCTGAAAATTTCAGGGCTGATAGATGTTGACCTAATGAACATTTTTACCCCCATGTCAGATTTGCTCTTAAGCTTTCGTTTTTGAGATATAAGCTAAAAACTGCATTTGACCCCTATGTTCTATTTTTAGCAATGGCGACCATGTTTGTTGATAGATCAAAACTTCGGATACAATTAATTTATAAACTAGATACCCTAAGGAACATTCAGTTAAAGTTTGGAAGTATTTGGCCTAGTAGTTTCAAAGGAGAAGATTCTTGAAAAAGTTTACAATGACAGACGACGACGACGATGGACGCCAAGTGATGGCATATGCTCACATGGCCCTTTGCTCACCTGGCCCTTTGGGCCAGGTGAGCTAAAAAACTTGTTCAATCTTTTCTCACATTTTTGTTCCCAGGAAGTGTGTTTTCTGAAGCCAAAATGACATTCATAAATACCTGATTACAGTATTAGAAGTAAAAACTTGGAGCAAGTAAATTTTTCATTTGTTATCAAAGTGTAGACTTTTGACTGTTTTATTAGTTTGGAGCCCAGCATTCCCAGCATTAAGAAACTAATATTCCAAACCTTTTCATTTTGTATTTCTCTGTATCCATAAGATGATTATTTTTTACACAATCCAATACATATTTGGTAGAAATGTAATCTCCAGAGGAAACATAATCCCCATCCTGAGCCAATCTGAAATAGACAATTAAAGTACAGCAGTGAATAGAAATGTAATCTCCAGAGGAAACATAATCCCCATCCTGAGCCAATCTGAAAGAGACAATTAAAGTACAGCAGTGAATAGAAATGTAATCTCCAGAGGAAACATAATCCCCACCCTGGGCCAATCTGAAATAGACAATTAAAGTTCAGCAGTGAATAGAAATGTAATCTCTAGAGGAAACATAATCCTCATCCTGAGCCAATCTGAAATAGACAATTAAAGTTCAGCAGTGAATAGAAATGTAATCTCTAGAGGAAACATAATCCCCATCCTGAGCCAATCTGAAAATGACAATTAAAGTACAGCAATGAATAGAAATGTAATCTCCAGAGGAAACATAATCCCCATCCTGAGCCAATCTGAAATAGACAATTAAATTACAGCAGTGAATAGAAATGTAATCTCTAGAGGAAACATAATCCCCATCCTGAGCCAATCTGAAAGAGACAATTAAAGTACAGCAGTGAATAGAAATGTAATCTCCAGAGGAAACATAATCCCCATCCTGAGCCAATCTGAAAGAGACAATTAAAGTACAGCAGTGAATAGAAATGTAATCTCCAGAGGAAACATACTGTGGATTCATTTATTTTTGTGGGTATCAATTTTCGTGGATAGAGAAAAAAAGACGTTTCGTGGTATACGTAAATTCGTGAATTGCTGCTTACAACAACAAAAAAATAGATATGTAATTCGTGGATTTCTTTTTGATTTAGGAGATCATATAACCTCCTTGGTTTGATCAATAATAAAACAAAACAAAAAAGAAGGAATTCATTGAAAAAGTTTTGAATTGTCAAAATCCTCGCTTGGTCATTCTAGGTTAAAGTGTTCATTGATAACTTCGATTACAATAATGGACAGAGACAACTAATTATTTGTTTGTCGTACAATTAATAAATTCTTGTCTCAATTCTATAAGGCATTCTAAACTTGATGATTGAAAGCTCATTTCCCTAATCACGATATAATAAACAGTGATGTAAGTATAAGGTGTGAACATGAATGTTCCTGTCATAAACAATATTACCTAGTACTTAATCCTATTGATTTTTAATTACTGGTAAACCAAACTATGACACGGTAATTGACAACTTGCAGTTATTTCCCATTAACAGTTTTAATCAATTTTAAAAAGTAAATTATTACTGACATTCGATATATTTATTATAGATTTAATCAAAATACTTGTATCTTCTTTCAATAAAAAACATGTGTTATGTTACAATGTTTACCGCTAGTCAACACTTTATTAGAACTGCATAACATAAACGGAAATAAACATCCGACTCCATATACATTTCTCAGGATTATTCTTAGTTGAATTCTTAAATTCCTGGTTCGCTGTGGCCCACGAAACCCACGAAAATTGGTATACCACGAATAATAAACAGCTGCGCCATGAGCGCATGATACGCCCGACGTCTTGTGTGGAAGTTTTATGCAATAATCATAAATAGTTTCTGATAAAGTTTAAAGCAATAACAATTTATTGTTTTGAGACATGGCGGGACATGTGAAACCCCCCACCCTGGGTTTTTTTTACAAATATCACTAAAATAAAATTTTGAATCAAACCAAAAAATATACAGATCTTTAGATTAATATTAAAAAGAGGTGTGTACAGTTTCAAGCAATAATCATAAATTGTTTTTGAGATACGGCGCGACATGTAAAAAAAAAACTCCCCTTTTTTACAAAATACTCAATAACTCAATAATGAAATTTTGAATCATCACCAAAAAGTATACAGATCTTAAGATTAATATAACAAAGAAGTGTGTAAAGTTTTAAGCAATAATCATACATCGTTTTTGAGTTTCTGCGCGACATGTAAAAAAAACCTCCCCCTTTTTTACAAAATACTCAATAACTCAAAAATGAAATTTTGAATCATCACCAAAAAGTATACAGATATTAAGATTAATATAACTGAGAAGTGCATAAAGTTTTAAGCAATAATCAAGAATCGTTTTTGAGATACTGTGTGACATGTGAAAAAAACACACCCCTGTTTTAGTTACAAAGTGCCGTAACTCAAAAAGTTTAAATCTTATTTTCTCCAAAAAGTATACAGATCATTTGACCATCATAAAAAACAACTATATTAAGTTTCATGAAATTAAGATAAGTCGTTCTCAAGTAATGGTGCGACATGTTTACGCCAGACAGACGGACGGACACCAGACATTTGTATACCATAATACGTCCCGTCAAAATTTTGATGGGCGTATAAAAATGAATCCACAGTAATCCCCATCCTGAGCCAATTTGAAAATTACAATCACAGTTCTGCAGAGAATAGAAATGTTATCTCCAGAGGAAACATAATCCCTTATTGAGCCAATCTGAAATAGACAATTAAATTACAGCAGTGAATAGAAATGTAATCTCCAGAGGAAACATAATCCCCATTCTGAGCCAATCTGAAATAGACAATTTAATTACAGCAGTGAATAGAAATGTAATCTCTAGAGGAAACATAATCCTCAGTCTGAGCCAATCTGAAAATGACAATTAAAGTTCAGCAGTGAATAGAAATGTAATCTCCAGAGGAAACATAATCCCATATTGAGCCAATCTGAAAAAGACAATTACATAAATATGGGCTGTTTTTGACAAAACAATTCACATATATCTGTAACTAGCACCATAAAGTCATGCTAAATTACTGAAATCTTCACAATTCTAGCATTTTAGTTCAAATTTAGACGGTTTTCGTGTAAAACGAAAGTGGCCACATTGGTGTTCATCCTTTATATTGAAATGTAAGTTGTATTTTATTATATAATACATATATAAAGGTTGAAGATAAACACGAATTCGGCCACTTTCATTTTTGACAAAAATCAACTGGAAAGTGACATTTTTCGGCATATTTGATAGATTTTTCATATTAGAGCTTGAATCGGATCGTTTTTAATGACTAAATCAGTTAAAATCTTTCACATAAATTGATTGATTCATATGAAATAGACACTTAAGTGTTTAAAAAGTGGTCAAAATCTTTCATTAGATGAACCTGAAATTTGAAGCCAAAATCCCTCCTTTCTGGATTCAATTTTGGATGAAACAAGTCTTCTGATTTCTTCAACTTTCAAATAAATTGCTACGCAGATTACCATGTGCATCACATTGATCATGACGATGTTCATTCGTCATAGACAGAAATAAAGGCAGAATGTGTCTATGAGCTGCAGATTCAGGAGTCAACTTCCACTTACAGATGCAGGACCGTTTTGTGATAATAATTATTTAAGCGATGTGTATAAGTTTCATAACAATTAGTTCAGGCAAATTAATGTTAGAGAAAGCAAACTGTAGGTTTAGCCTTTGTCCCGTTTATAAAGGCACATAATTTAAGAATGGTTAAAGTGATTCCACCCAAAATCAAACTTGAACTGTGTTTTGTGGTAATAATAAATGTGTACAACTTTAATAGCATTTGGTTGAGGCAAACTAAAGTAAAAGAACGGAAACCAAGTAAACAGGTAAATAAATACTTTGTTTAGAGGATAATACAGTTAGCATGGTAAGCAACAATAAAGCTAGTCTTCCTTGAGACCCTACAAACAGAGAATCAGAATTTTCACAAAAAAATCTTATGGGTGAAAATACTCTGAAGTGAGTATAACTTACATTCAGATTTTTTTATAAAGAGTCGCAGGCCTTTCATACAAGAGGCTGTGCACACTAATGAACCTGGTATTTCTACCTATCTACTCCTCAGGACAGAGAAACAGAATAAGAACACACTTCAGGACAGAGAAACAGAATAAGAACACACCTCAGGACAGAGAAACAGAATTAGAACACACCTCAGGACAGAGAAACAGAATAAGAACACACCTCAGGACAAAGAAACAGAATTAGAACACACCTCAGGACAGAGAAACAGAATTAGAACACACCTCAGGACAGAGAAACAGATTAAGAACACACCTCAGGACAGAGAAGCAGAATTAGAACACACCTCAGGCCAGAGAAACAGAATTAGAACACACCTCAGGACAGAGAAACAGAATTAGAACACACCTCAGGACAGAGAAACGGAATTAGAACACACCTCAGGACAGAGAAACGGAATTAGAACACAGCTCAGGCCAGAGAAACGGAATTAGAAGACAGCTCAGGCCAGAGAAACGGAATTAGAACAAACCTCAGGACAGAGAAACAGAATTAGAACACACCTCAGGACAGAGAACAGAATTAGAACACACCTCAGGACAGAGAACAGAATTAGAACACACCTCAGGACAGAGAAACAGAATTAGAACACACCTCAGGACAGAGAAACAGAATTAGAACACACCTCAGGACAGAGAAACAGAATTAGAACACACCTCAGGTCAGAGAAACAGAATTAGAACACACCTCAGGCCAGAGAAACAGAATTAGAACACACCTCAGGCCAGAGAAACAGAATTAGAACACACCTCAGGACAGAGAAACAGAATTAGAACACACCTCAGAACAGAGAAACAGAATTAGAACACACCTCAGGACAGAGAAACAGAATTAGAACACACCTCAGGACAGAGAAACAGAATTAGAACACACCTCAGGACAGAGAAACGGAATTAGAACACACCTCAGGCCAGAGAAACGGAATTAGAACACAGCTCAGGCCAGAGAAACGGAATTAGAAGACAGCTCAGGCCAGAGAAACGGAATTAGAACAAACCTCAGGACAGAGAAACAGAATTAGAACACACCTCAGGACAGAGAACAGAATTAGAACACACCTCAGGACAGAGAACAGAATTAGAACACACCTCAGGACAGAGAAACAGAATTAGAACACACCTCAGGACAGAGAAACAGAATTAGAACACACCTCAGGACAGAGAAACAGAATTAGAACACACCTCAGGTCAGAGAAACAGAATTAGAACACACCTCAGGCCAGAGAAACAGAATTAGAACACACCTCAGGCCAGAGAAACAGAATTAGAACACACCTCAGGCCAGAGAAACAGAATTAGAACACACCTCAGGACAGAGAAACAGAATTAGAACACACCTCAGAACAGAGAAACAGAATTAGAACACACCTCAGGACAGAGAAACAGAATTAGAACACACCTCAGGACAGAGAAACAGAATTAGAACACACCTCAGGACAGAGAAACAGAATTAGAACACACCTCAGGACAGAGAAACAGAATTAGAACACACCTCAGGACAGAGAAACATAATTAGAACACACCTCAGGCCAGAGAAACAGAATTAGAACACACCTCAGGACAGAGAAACAGATTTAGAACACACCTCAGGACAGAGAAACAGAATTAGAACACACCTCAGAACAGAGAAACAGAATTAGAACACACCTCAGGACAGAGAAACAGAATTAGAACACACCTCAGGACAGAGAAACAGAATTAGAACACACCTCAGGACAGAGAAACAGAATTAGAACACACCTCAGGACAGAGAAACAGAATTAGAACACACCTCAGGACAGAGAAACAGAAAACACCTCAGGACAGAGAAACAGAATTAGAACACACTGTATCAAATAAATATCTCCCCTTTGCTCACTTGTATAACAGTATTGCAGACAAGGCAAAAAGCATTAAAGAATATACATTTATGACTTTAAACATGTATGTTTTCCTGGATGATGTGTTATTGGTATAATTCAATGTTTTCCCACCCCATTACTAGGGATAACCAATAACTCAATTTCGAATCATAATAACTTTGAAGAATGGAAAAGGTAGCAGAAAAATGCATAAGATTTATGAATTTCAACCCTTATAAAATGGTATGGCTTCATTAACTTATATTTCATACTTACTTGATAGCTCCAGTCACAAATTTAGAAAGGACCTTCCCACCACCATACTGAAGTAAAAAAAAACATAAAATTAAACATTATTATTGATGTCAGACATTAAACTAAGAAGATAACAATGTTTGATATTAGTTGTCATTACATGCATTAAAACATATGTGACTCTTTTTTTAAATATATTATCATTTCAATAGTTTTTTAATAGATAATTAGATACCAGTAGTTTTAATTGATTATTCTAGTTTCATTGACAATTATACCATATTTTCTTTCATATTTTTATATTAGAATGATCTATTGATTATTTGATTATAAGCCAACGCTTTTGTGTATTAAAGGCATACAATAGCAGTGTTCCAGCTAGGATTTCAAAAGGGCAGGGTGTGAATCCTGAAAAAGGGCATTTAACGTGTGATATGATTATATGAAAAGGGCATGTTTTAATAAAAGATATCAATCAAACATTGTGTTTATTCGTTGAATCACAGGTTATACAAGAACAACATCATTAGCCCATATAGAACTCTACCTTTCTACTTTGTATGCTGAAAAACTTGTCAAGCAGCTTGTCACACAAGTTTTTAGATCATTGTTTGGCACAGTTGAGCTTTATATGCAGTATGTTTTGAAAGGTGACCTGTTTCATTCTGTTTCTATGGTCTGGCACATTTTACCAGTTTCACCTTTCTAACCCTGCTGTGCTTAATGGCAATACAGCACAAAACAGCTGTGCTCAGTAAATGCACAATGTTAGGATATATAGCAACAGTGAAAAATTGTATCATTCATATTAAGCAAGAAGTATTTAGACATATTTTAGAATATGTAAATGGGTTACTCAATGCTAGCAAAAAATCAGATTGAGTTATCTTTCTTTATTTTGAGTGTGCATCTTTTTTGGAGGATTATAAACAGTACGTAAATATGATGTATAAAATAGGATCACAATATGGCGGCAGATTTTGTTATTTTTGCATAAAAAATGAGGACAGTCAATGACAAATACGTCTGATTTTTCGGGTTTTCAGAAAACAATTAAAACATTGTCTTCAACGAGTTTATCATGGTTTTCAACTTTCTGTCATTACGTTTCCTCCATGAAACTAAGGTAAACATTGCAAATTGTGCCCAAGTTGTTGTATGCACATTTCTTCAAAGATACATGTAATTGCCGACTGACCAATTCTATTTGAATGAATTAATGTTGATACCATTAATTACCCATCCGATAAACGGATTACCTATAACAACAGATTATGACACCAGTTGTAACCGTTGATTAGCTTGGGGTCATAAACAAAGTCATAAACTTTCCCCAGGTAAAATTTAGTAATTAGCGTATCATTTCAATACGAACAAATTAATATACAATCAATCTTCAAAAAAGGCAGGGCGCCTAGGAAACTGTAAAAAGGGCACAGGGCGGCACTCGGGAAAGGGTGGGCACCGCACCCTCTGAAAACGGCCTAGCTGGAACACTGAATACAGTTTTGATCCCATATTCACATTTTGATAAAAAATTTCCATATAGACTATTTTTTACCTGATTAAATCAAATATGTAATAAAAATGTACCTTCATGTGCTGCTTTTTTAGTTAAATGAGGTCGAAATTATGTATATTTGCTCAAAATTCATATTTGTGGCTGTATTTTTCTTTCAAAAGAAAGACAGAACTTTTTTTATTTAAAAGATAAACACAAACTGTTTTTTGCTGAATAATTTGTAATTTCTGTAGTTTATATGTCTCTTAAAAATTTATACATTTTTTTATTAAAAAATAACTCATTTTATCAAATGTTCACGAATGTAATAAAAAACATCATTTTTGCAGCATATTTTATTCAGAATTTATCAAATTTAAAAAAATTGCACTATTTACGTTTTCATGAAAATTGGCACACATATTCTTCTCGTGTTATCAAACCAAATGGCATTTTAAAAAAGAGGGGTCCATAAACTCGTTTTCAAGTTAAATAAGTCTGAATGATAAAAATCAGTAGAAAACTGAATCTTTTCCCTTTAGACAGTTTGAGGTCGCGAAAATCACATTTTACGTTTGCAATGTCATTGCCTTCCCTGTAACTGTATTATAATTAATTTATATGCACTTCCGGGATTATCTATCCTTGTGTTGATTCAATGCTTAACATATGGACATTTTATAGAAAATCCAAAGCCTTTCCCCTTAATTATAATCTCATGTTTGGCAATTCAGTGACTGGTAAATATAATATTGCATGCAGTCACGGTAGTGCTAGCATTGATTTTCTTTAAAAAAGTTAATTAATTTAGTTATTGGTTAAAACATATATAAATATGGACCAAATCAAGAACACCAATCAGGGTGCGCTCACTTTTAATGGCTCAACAACAGATTTTGGGGAATTTAAAGGTTGTTTAGATCTTTTTGTAAATAATAAGAGCTAGCACAACATAGCAAAGCAAGTGAGTAATCTATGTTCAAAAACTTTCAACAAAAATCTCTGTAAGTTAAGGCTGTGGATTTTTTTTACTTAAAATATTGGGCTTGATCAACTAGGGCTGGTTTGATGTGGGGCCGGATGGACATGAAAGCGTATATTCCAAGAGCAATTTTATCCCAACTATGTCTATGCTGATCATTGACATTCATTTTTATTGCATCACTTGACCACAATTTCAATAAAAGGGACTACCAACCTAGTTATGCAAATGACCAATATGAAGTTTATTGGAGACAAATTTGAATATTTGACCTTCTTTTTTTGGTGTGGCAAAGAGCACATGCACTTGTTTCTATCCATGCGAAGCAAATTTTTGTTTTGTTTTTGCACAAAATTAGTTTTGAATTATTGCACTCATTAGTTAATATAATTTATTAAGTGTCTGTTTGCAATATGCCGTCGTATAGTGTTCGGTCCTGCCTTTTTATTTTTCACTCTGTTCGGTCCTGCCCTTTTTTTTTAGTTTATCCTGACTTTTTTTATGTATATTGTCGTCCTGACTTTTTTTTTTTTGAAAGTGTCTCATCCTGCCTAAATCAAATGGTAGCTCCCTAACTAAAACAAGATTAAGATTTATTCAACACAACAAAAACACGTTGTCTCACTTATAGGAATACACTTGCCAAAACTTGATTACACAGTAATTAAACACAAAACCAATAAAAATTGGGAGCGAACGTGTAGGGTGCGAAAGTGAAAGAGCGCAAATTAAACGTGATAGGGTGCGAACGTGAATGGGCGCGAATGGACCCGGAATTTCTTGTGAAAGAGCCGTGGTCTGGTTGTTTTGTTTTGGTTTTTTTTATTTTTGAGAGTAATTCAAGAAGATACTGCACCTCAACTAATGGATTGATTTTAGATTTATCTGGGCAAGGTCTCAAGAAAAATAGGATTGGTTCATTTTCTTTTGTAAACAAGTGCTTGCTGTGTTTGTAAACATTTTCCGCCATTTTTTCGTATTTACCGCCCCTGACAATATAGTTTGACACCAGTTCGTTCTAAATAAAACTACCACGACCCTAAAAATTATATTTAACGATGATTAAACGTCATCGTACCCAAATTACACTAAGTGCAAGTTCCGAGATAGTAACTCTCCTGTGATGAAGACGCAAAACGTCGCGTAACTAACCGGAAGGTGGGACACGTATCCACAACAAACAACCCCAACTCGGAAACTTCAAAAACAAACACATTCGATCACAGACTTGCAATTGGAAGAGATCAAACAAGCAGAGATATCAGAATCACAGAAAACCAGCAAAGGAAACAACATCATCCAACAAACAAACGTGCAGTCAGCAACCGAACAGATATCAGCAAATAACACCACAGCATCAGATCCAGCCCCACCCGCATGTCCAACCAATACCACAACAACACTGGATACATCATCCAACAGCAATCCAGTCACATCCTCATCACCAGATGCAACATCAATTCCAACTGCAAAATCCGTACGTCAATCCAACAAATGCACCATATCACTTCTAACTTTTAACGTAGAAGGATATAGATCCAACAAACTATATCTTGAAAAAATAAGCAATAGAGCAGATATAATCTTTGTGCAAGAACATTGGCTTTATAAGCATGAAAAGCATATAATTGGCACAGAATTTTCGGACTTTCAATGTCATGTTAAGTCTTTTGACGAGGATAAGATGATTGAACCAAGGGAACGGACAAGAGGACATGGGGGGGTGGCTATATGCGTACGCAAGAAATTTGACCAGTTCTCTGAATTACTCCCAGATGGTGGAAACAGAATTATCGCTATAAAATTAAAGTACGAAAAGCCATTAATACTTATCTGCGCTTACATGCCAACAAGAGGCAGCAATACACAGGATGACTATCAAGCCATACTGGATGAAATAGCAGAAATTATGGAAAAATTTAGTGCTACCGCTGACATTATTCTGGGTGGAGATATGAATGCTTCACTTCACAGAAAGGATGGGATTTCCAGAGATAAAACATTCAAAAATTTTCTAGAGGAGCAAAAACTATTCATTCCAAATCAATGTCGTAGGCAAAATACATTTTATCATTATAATGGGAGGGATGAATCTCAAATAGATTATATCATACAGAGTAAAGAAATTATCTCTATGTACACAACATTTATGAGAGAACCAGAAAACTGCTCAACTCATGACCCAGTACTGGTGTTACTCCAGGGTGCAATACCAATACAGGATACTCAAAATATAAGAAAACAGACTAAACGAATCATCTGGAAGAAAATAGATAAACAAAAATATGCAAAGGACGTAGAAGATGACTTAAAATTATTTAGCTCAGATATCACCTGTGAAAATGCTGCAGAGAAAATACAACAACTCTGTACCATACTAAATAAAAACGCAGAAAAGCAATTTAAACAACCCGTCAAAAAGCGTAAAAAGAGAAAAATATGTTGGAGCCCGGACATAGCCGCAGCAGCAAAAACAAGCAAAGAGTGCTATGGAAAATGGAAGTCGTTAGGAAAGCAAAAAGATCCTACTCAGAGTGCATATATTGAACTAAAAACTAGTAAGAAGGTACTCAGAAGTACACAGCGTAAATCGGCTGCACAAAAGCGAAATGAAAAATACGAACGAATTATGGAACTAAACGAAAATGATAGTGAAGGTTTTTATCAGCTTATTCGTAAACAAAGAGACCCTGGGAATACCTGTGCATCAGCATTCATCTTTAAGGAAGAAATAATCAACACAGACCCTGAAATAAGAGAAGCATGGGCGGACTACTTTTACGATCTCGCTACACCATCTGAAAATCCAAACTTTGACCCAATCTTTAAAAACCATGTAGAACAAGATGTACAAAACCTACATAAATATTTTTTAGAAGAAAATCAACACAATATAGAACATGTATCAACGGACGTTGTGGAAAAAACAATTTTATCTTTTAAAAATGGGAAATCACCAGATGAACTTAATATATCCGCTGAACATCTTAAATATGGTGGATCTTCATTAATATCTATTTTAGCTTTTATTATAAACTTCTTGTTTAAACATGTACATATACCAGCACTTATCAAAAGTGGAATAGTGTGCCCGGTTTTTAAGAGTGGTGGAAAGCCAAAGGATGACCCAAACTCATATAGAAAAATAACAATTACAAGTTCAGTGGGCAAAGTTGTGGAGAAGATACACTTATCTAGAAATGAAAATAAAATATTAGAAAGACAAAGTAGTCTACAAAAAGGATTCACAAAGGGTGAAAGTCCATGTATTGCGGCACTTATCATTACGGAACTAATAATGGAGGCAAAGAAAAGGAAATCAAGCCTTTACATTGCTCTGATGGATGCCAGAAAAGCCTTCGATATACTATGGCATTTAGGACTCCTAAGAGAAATGCACAAAACAGGACTTGAGGGAAACAACTGGCTATTTTTTGAAAATTGGTATACAGAATTGACATCAAAAGTTAAATGGAAAGGAGAACTCTCCCATCAAATCATAGAACAACAAGGAGTAAGACAAGGAGGAATATGGTCCCCGTCAGCATATAAGATATTCGTCAACTCCCTACTAACAACATTTGAAGAAAACCAAATCGGAGCCACCATTGGCTCAATATACTGTGGTATTCCAACTGTTGCTGATGATGTCACATTAATTACAACCGACCCATATGAACTTCAGACCATGCTGGATATCCAATCGAGTTTTGCAAACAAGAATAGATACGAAATAAGTGAACAAAAGTCTGTGGTACTTACCTTTAACGATTCTTCAGAATGTAATTGGCATTTAAATGGCAAACTTATGGCTACCCCAACGTCATCAACACATCTAGGAATTGAGAGGGACAATACCTCAAATACAGGCACAAAACTAGTCGTAAAAAAACGGATCATTACAGCAAGGAGAACAGTATATGCACTGATGGGTGCAGGTCTTCACGGACTTAACGGAGTAAACCCAAAAGCTGCAATTCATCTGATTCAAACATACGTTCTACCTCGATTGTTATATGGGCTCGATGTCATCACACTTACTACTGAAGACATGAAAAACCTCTCCACTTATTTTCGGAAACTCTTGCGACAAATTCAACACCTGCCAGACAGAACTGCAAACGTAGCTTCACATCTTCTTCTTGGACGGATTACCATTGAATCAGAAATACATAAACGAATACTAAAAACCTTTGGAAATATCATAAGAAATGAAAACTCAATTGAAAGAAAATTAGCTATCAGACAGCTAGCAACAAAATCTCTACAATCTGGTAGCTGGTTTACAAAAACTGTTGAAATTGCCAATATATATGACCTACCGTCGCCATATGATATTATAGATAACCCACCCGGGAAACAACTTTGGAAAAACCTGGTAAATAAAACCGTCAATGATCACTGTATAAAACAAATGATAAGTGAAGCAAAATCGAAATCTACTCTGTCTCGCCTAAATTATGAAAATGTCAAAGAAGGGGAAATACATAACATATGGAAAAGCTGTGGCACAAATCCATATGCCATCACATCTGCCTCCTTAAAGGCAAAGTTAGCAACAGGGACAATATACCTGCAATACCATCGAGCTAAATTTAGCAATGGACATGTGTCGCCTATTTGCCAGTTATGTGCAGAGGAAGAAGAAGATATACTTCACTTCATATTAAAGTGCTCTAAGCTACAATATATAAGAGTTGATTTTCTACATATGATAGGCGAGGTATTGACAGAAAACCTAGATGATCAGGATCTTATCCAAGAATTAATAACCAATGACGAACATTTGTGTCAGCTAGTTATTGACTGCTCAAAATTTAGATTTTTAAATGAGAATGCACAGAATAGAATAGAAACATTATCAAGAGGTCTGTGTCATAAATTATTCCAGCAACGGGCAATATTAATTGAACAGTGATAAAAAGCGTGTAATACCGAGATGAAAAGAAGGGTCATACCAAAAGATAGAACATTTTGTTGTATATAGTGTATTTACATTTTACCGTTTTTAATATGAAAGAAACAACTTTTATATTTGAATGATGGATGACTTTTTATGCATACCAGAATAGTGTAAATATTGGTGATAGGGTCACATCCCCCAGACGAGATAAATTAATATCTCTTTTATAGTTTTAAAGGTTTTATATATCTTTTAAACATAATCTTGAGGATTTTAACCGCGAGTGATATTACACCGATTCTAGGATTGGTGGTTCTCCTGACATAGGAGGGAGTTGCAGTACAGGTAACAGGTAACAGGTAACAGGTTAACGATGGCGGCGGAATTAAACAGAATGCTAAAACCAGCTTTACGCACATTTTTAATGGAAAGAGGAATGACTGTATCAGATTATAGTGTTCAACAGCTGAGAGAACTTGCCTTTAAAGCTGTTGAACTGGATTTACCGGTAATATCAACACCAGATGACACAGACTCGTTTCTTCAATTTAGGAGTACTGTTGTATTAAATGGAGAAAAAGTAACTTTTCCGACTGTCTTTCAGTGTGAGCAGAAGGGGTGGACAGATGATTTAAAGAGTGTCCCAGTATTTTCTATGGCAGACGTTTTTGCCTATCTTGTTTCGTTTGCTAAATGGACACCATCACGATTGAGAACCTACAAGAATGAGAGAGGCTTCCGACTTTCAAAGTCAAATCATATTTCTTCTGCTGAAATCTTCAAGTTACCACATGAACACTTTTACATAAAAGCGAGTTGCATCAGAGAAACATCACAGAAAGCTGATCCCTACATGACTTGGTGTTTGGTTAATTCTGAAGGTGTGTGCATATCAGCAGGATGTCATTGCACAGCGTAAGTAGTAAAGAAGCAATCATGATCAATCATGGCACAGTGGCGGATCCACAACTTTTTATATAATTCCATTAATGGGGCCCACTGACTGACATAACAGGGGTCTCCTTCATTCATGCTTCAGTGATTCCCTTTTTAAAAATCAATAAAAAAATTCTCATAAATTAATGATTTTAAATATCTGGGAGGGGGAGTATTTTATCTCTGATGCATGAAATATATTCTGTCACAGCCCCAAAAAATATATTTTATTTTCTAAAAAATTATGAAGAAAAAAAACCCTGATTTCTTAAGGTCCCTTTAGGTGTCCAAAATTATATATTTTTTTTTAATTTAAGAGGGAAAAGCATACTTGTTTTTATATTTTTCTGTATATGAGACATGTTCATGCAGTTGGGTTCATATATATGTTAAAATGCAAAAAAACTACTATAGTTGGATGTTATATATTAACAAATTCATAGTTAATTCAGAGTCCTTGTTAAATCTCTTATCTTCAGTTCAGTTAAATAAGAAATTAATTGAGAGTTTACTAATCTCAGTAATTTAATCAATAACTTATTCAAATATTGCTTTTCCTCATTTGATACTGAAACATTTTTGTAGGTCAATAAACAGTTCATACTTTAATTAGTAGATGTACAAATGTATAATGTAATACCTTAAATAATAAACTAATTATTTAAATGAAATTCTTTTTTGTCCTCAAATTCACAATGTGTTACATATTCTTTTTATTTAAATCAAAAAGGTTTTTAAAGTTATAATTATTTATTTATTAAAAGTCTGATGTCCATATGCATTCTTCTATTTAGACAAAACTAATGTAAGCATACTTCTTTGATATTCTATCCTTAAATTTTCTTGACAAGTGTGTAAAAAAAGGTTTTTCCATCTATAATTTTCTAGTACACTTATTTATATCTTCTACGTTTACCAGTCATTCCAATTTGTGTAATAATCATATTTACTAATAAAGAAAACAATTTATTTAACAATGCCTATGCAATTTTGTGGTATAAGATGTAGGATATCCAGTTTTTTTTCATTTTGTATGAACTTACAGACTCATTATTTGTTAAAACATTATATGTACAATGTATATAATTTTATGTACATTGTATTTATTAATGGTATATGGATAAAAGGTATACATCAGTGAAACAGCAACTGAACAACAAAAAAAATGAAAAATGAAAATGGATTTATATTGGTTGTAATAACTTGTTCACAACCATGTATATATGAGTCACTTAAGCTTTGAACTTTGAACTTTGAAAAAATGAGAAGGTATCCATATTTTGAGAATTACATGATATTTAAGGAGGATAATAAATTCAAGAGCCAATTTACAGTATACTTTCAATACATCTTAGTTGTACATTTTTTTTTGTGAAACCTACTCCAGTGATAAAGTGAAGTAAAAATAAGAACTTATCTTAAATTGTCATCTGGCCATAATAATCTAAACATATAATTGTTCTTTACATACATGTATATGTGGGCATAGTAATCTTAACATATATAAACTGTTCTTTACATACATGTATATGTGGGCATAGTAATCTTAACATATATAAAATGTTCCTTACATACATGTACAAATGTATATATATCTTTTATACACCTGAATTTTTTTCTCTATTTTTTCAGGGATGATGGAGGATGTAAGCATGTTGTGGCACTGCTATTTTGTCTAGCAAACTGGTCTGACAGACACATTGATAGAAACACAGAGACATGTACAGATACCAAATGTGGTTGGGATATTCCAAGAAAGGTATCTGTTCCTATGAAACTGGATAGTATAGAACATTCAGTAAATCCCAGGGTACAGCCATTTGAACATGTGTATGACCCAATAAACCATGATGACAACATGGCTGATGTAGAATTTGAAGCAGGTCTCCACAACTTAATTCAAGGTCATGACACCCAGATTATTGAAGTGCTTGATAAATCTGAAGACAGTTTAACCATGCCTAAATCTATCATTGAATCAGCAGAAGACTTCTTGGAAAATTCTTCTTTTTTGGAATACCTCAAATCAAAAGTGAACCAGGATGACTGTGATCAAATTTATTCTTTGACAGAAGGTCAGTCTGATAATCAGAATTGGTATGAGTACAGGCTAGGTAGGATTACTTCATCAATCATTCCTCTTGTGTATCACTATCAGGGTAATGATAAAAACAATTACATTGTCAGACAGATATTGGACAAAAACAACAATTTTTCAACTCCTGCAATGATTTATGGGAAAGAAAGGGAGCATCTTGCAAGAGACTTATACAGCAAGGAATATACTTCTCAACATGAAAAGGCTGTAGTTGAACTATCAGGACTGATAATAAACAAAGATATTCCACATCTAGGAGCTTCTCCAGATGCTATTGTTAACTGTAAATGTTGTGGGAAAGGCATTGTAGAAATTAAGTGTCCATACACATTCAAAAATCTAACATTAGATGAAATCAGTGAAAAAAAATATCATCTTACCAAAACGTCTGATGGTGTCATTGAATTAAAGAAAACTTCAAATTGGTATATACAGATTCAATCTCAAATGGCAATTTCTAATTTACAATGGTGTGACTTTGTACTTTATCTTGAAGGAAGTATTAAAACAGAGAAGCACAAATTACATGTTGAGAGAATAACATTTGATCCCCAGTTGTGGACTAGTGTATTGGACAAAGTTAACTTGTTTTACAGTAAATATGTTGTCCCTAAATTAATCCAGGATTAATAATCACAGATCTTAGCATGCTGAGCATATAATATACTGATAATAAATTATTTTATTAATGTTCAGTGAACTGTGTTATTAGTTCAATTACAGAAACAGTCAATGTGCATGTAAAATTTGTAATGGTGACTACTCTAATAATATTTGGGTCTTTTAAAATTAATATTTTTATATTACTGTTTTATTGATGTTGAAAATCATAAAAAAAAGTGATATTAAATTGCAGTTAACAAGTACTGTTTTCAAATTCATATCGTTTGTTTTAACATATATTTAAATTAGATGTATAAATACATGAACATGTACTGCTACAGGTATCTTATACTGGAGTACATGTATGTTTCTTTCGAAGGAAGATTAAGTTCATGTATTATTGCTGTTGAAACAGCTATCCAGCAGAGATCAAAGGACAATAAAACAACAACTTTTTGTCACCTCATGACCTTATACTAGATGATAGATAGGAATACACTAACATTTGACCACATCCCCTCAAAAACAATGCAAAAGGAAATCAAAATCAATCAAATTGAAAGATAAATTTCTAAGCCTACTGTGTCATATTTATTTTCACTAGGAAAGCTTTAAACTGAGGACTGACCAAAAGTTTTACTACAAGTTCTTATATATTTACAAATGTAAAACACCCTTTTTTATACTTCTGGTTCTGTTTTGCAACTGTAGCGGAATCGGTTTTTATATATCTAAAATTATATGTTAGATTGCTTATTTCAATTTACAATTCATTTTCATTGTTATTATTTTGCTTACATGTTCGTATCTAGGGTAAACTAAAAAGTGTAGTTGATTTCCATTGGTTAATCACTAAGGGTTCTCGGTGTTTTACATAAGATAAATGATAAAAAAGCTTTTCTTTCCTTCTCGGTAGTAATCAATAGTTGTTTGGATTAAAATATATTCGAGTGCACCTTTATATACAAGTTTGTATCGAAGTACGCGGTTGGTTAAAGTTGTTATTTCTTCACCTGTAATTAGTATATAAAGTAGATATTTTATTAATTCGGGCGCTTGATCGTATAAAGCCAAGGTCTGTATAAGACATAATCGACATTTGGTTTGAATAAAACCGCCGTTGTTTATCTTTATTATTAAGAGCTTACGGGTGTATTATACCCCGATGTCTGAATAAGACACTGCAACTTGGTTTGAATAAAACCGATATGCTTTATTTCTTAGGGTGATTCTTCGTTGCTTTATTTGGTCCGCTTTTAGTCCATAGCGTGTTCTAGTAAGAATTGAGTAAAGAAGCTTTTATATTTTGGGGGTTTGAATTTAAGATTTAATGAGATTACGATAGAATTTAACAGTTTAGGATATTTACGGTAAAATGCCATTTGTTTAGAAGCCGAAACTTAATATTCATTTTACATTTTTGATAGGAGCTTTTACATTATTTTACAATGTAATATTTTATGTGACTTTGATACTTTGTATTGTTATTGCAATATTATTTACATCTGTTGATATTTTGAGAGACCTTATTAAATTATATAAACTTACTTATCTCGATCTCTTCAGCCAAGGAGACTCAGGGCCCAGTGGTTCGAACCTTTACATAAGGTTAACAGACGGTTTTATACAATTTATAGTCGGAAATATCAAGTAGACTTGTGTTTCGGGAATTTATCATTTCCGAGCCATAAGATCAATTACGCTTGATTTAATATAATTGTCCGATTACAGTTGTTTCAATTTGTAATTTACTGAGGGATATTGAGGTCAATGTCAAGTATTGATTTATCGTTGTACTTATAGGTAAAGGTGTGTTCGAAGAGTAGACACACGTATTTACGGTATTGTTGATTTAAACACACGATAAAAAGGAACTCGTCATTACAATGTAGAAATACCTATAGCTTTAGAGGCTGAGTTAACATTATAGCTGACTTTAACAAATAAAACACAGAGTTAATAAAAGAAAGATATTTTATACATAGAAAAATACAGAGGTTAAACCGTCCTGTTACATTTTGGCGCCCAACGTGGGGCCCTGTTGTAAAACATCCAAGGCTGAGAGATAAGGATATTGTATTTTTTTTGTATTATTGAAACTGAAAGCTCGAACATAGAGTTTATTTAAGAATATTTATAATTTCAAAATGGCAGAAGGGGGCAAAAATATTAGTTCTGAAGATTACATACCCGTTGAAATGGCAAATAATAGAGTCATGAGTTTTATTAGCGATATTGAAAGGGATTTAGAGGATATGAGACTCAAGACATTTAAAGATTATGAGGATCATAGGGGTCTGTCTAATCCTGGTCATGGTGCAAGTCGATTTTTGATAGGTTCTAGTGAGAAGGTTGATTCTATTGATAGGTCTGATTGTAATAAGTTAGGTTCATTTGAATTATATTCACGGGAGGGGGATAAGCATAAAAGTAGTACTCCGAATGAAAACTTGCGATCCGGCTTTAGCGTTAAAAGGGATAGCAGTCGCGATTCGAATGTTAAATTTAACTTAGAGCATGGTTACTCAACGGATTGTTCTGACTCGAATAATCCCCGTCCGCGAATAAGACCAGGGAGAGAATCCGAAGAAACTCTTCCAAATAGGCGTGAAGGGTTGCATGCTTACAACCTGCCAAGTCGCGAGGAGGCGTCCCGAGATTCGGTTGGAATGTACAACCGATTATATAATCCTCCAACAACTGCTATCTCTAATATTAGGAACCCCTACACGTAGAACACGCTATGGACGTCTTGTTACATGTAATAGTCAATAATAGTGTCAACCCTTTTAAATGTATATACATGTATGTTTTATTTTAAAGGTCTCTCATTATTTTATCGTTTTTATTATAGAAGTATTAATATGTAAAACAAACAACAAAACATACACAGAAATTCTCTATCACATTCCTAAGGCATATATCTCTGTCACATTATTGCTGCGAACTGATTTCAACAACACATCATATATATATTTTTTTTGTTTTTGTTTGCGTTATTATTATTATATTTTAGTTTATACTTATATCAAAACTAGTAAAATTTCATACACTGATATATATATATGGCATGGATCTTAGGAGCCAGTTTATAGAAATGACAGAATTTTCCATGAAACTGTATTTATGATATTTCGAAGCAGTGTATCATGTGTCATGTCTATAAACGCGTGCATAATATTGATTGATACTCGCTCTGACACTGGGTGAAAGAACTCTGCTCGTCAAAGCTTTATGATTCGATAAGGCCGAAGTGACTAAAAATCGTATTATTGCACTACACACTTTAGGTATATATTGCAAGTAGGATTGCCTTAACTAAGGTTTAAAACTATATAGATTTGATGGATTTAGGTTTAGAGAACCTCCCAAGTTTTTATAGACCTTAGGAGTTTATTAGAGGAAAGTTTTGCTTGTACACGTCTAGAATCCTGGTGTTTGGTTATAGTATTGTGGGTACAGGATTTAAATCACGCGCATGATGTAGTAGAGTCGCGCCACGTCTGTTTTAATTATCATCTTTATGATTTAAATGAACTATATTTTCAAAATCTATATTCAGAATTATTTTACCGCGTATCTATATAATAATATGTAGATAAGTATATACATCCATACAAATAAAAAAACAAAAAAAAATAACAGCACACAGATAGTTTCATTTTTTTTGTTTTTGTTTATTTCATAATTGTGTTCTTTTCTTTTGTTTTTATTTTTACTGATGATTGTTGTTCGATTTTAGCAATGGATTACACGGTATCGTCAAGAGAAATGGCTAGCTTGGACATGGACACAAGAGTACTTAGACCTGGTTGTCCAATTGGTGGAATGCCTTGTCCAGTGGCATCCTGTAGTACAGGAAAACTCAATTTCAGACAGCTTGTCCGCCACTGGAAGAAATACCATGAACTGGAAAGACATGCCCATAAGTGTCCGTTATGTGGGATTACAGACACCAGACGGAATGACCTAAAGCGGCATATCAGAGTAATGCATTGGGTCACGGGTGGTAATATGGAACATCTGATGAAGTCAGTTGTCGCCGTGACTGTCGTTAACCCTCAATACAAGGAACCTGGGACTGCGGTCCTGCCTAAGTATGTACGTCCAGGTCAGGATAGTACGGAAGACTCATTAGTAGAAGACTGCATTACTGGTGTAACCCCCGCCGATGATGAAGAAGTGGTTGAGGTAGTTGAGGAAATAGTGGAAGTCGATGAGGTATATTATGAGGCCCTCACACCTAGGGAAATGGCACAGCGACAACGGGAGGAATATGTAAGACAACATGCCATTCATTTGAATGAATTAGAAACTCCGGATGATCTTGTCGCACGTGATCAGGTGGCAACATTTGCTGATGTCGACGGGAAAACTCGTATGGTGGTTAAACCCAACTGGAACTTTAAAATGTGACTTTAATATTTTTTATATATATATGTTCAAATGTAAACATTTGCTTTTTAAGTTGGGGGGAATGTAGCGGAATCGGTTTTTATATATCTAAAATTATATGTTAGATTGCTTATTTCAATTTACAATTCATTTTCATTGTTATTATTTTGCTTACATGTTCGTATCTAGGGTAAACTAAAAAGTGTAGTTGATTTCCATTGGTTAATCACTAAGGGTTCTCGGTGTTTTACATAAGATAAATGATAAAAAAGCTTTTCTTTCCTTCTCGGTAGTAATCAATAGTTGTTTGGATTAAAATATATTCGAGTGCACCTTTATATACAAGTTTGTATCGAAGTACGCGGTTGGTTAAAGTTGTTATTTCTTCACCTGTAATTAGTATATAAAGTAGATATTTTATTAATTCGGGCGCTTGATCGTATAAAGCCAAGGTCTGTATAAGACATAATCGACATTTGGTTTGAATAAAACCGCCGTTGTTTATCTTTATTATTAAGAGCTTACGGGTGTATTATACCCCGATGTCTGAATAAGACACTGCAACTTGGTTTGAATAAAACCGATATGCTTTATTTCTTAGGGTGATTCTTCGTTGCTTTATTTGGTCCGCTTTTAGTCCATAGCGTGTTCTAGTAAGAATTGAGTAAAGAAGCTTTTATATTTTGGGGGTTTGAATTTAAGATTTAATGAGATTACGATAGAATTTAACAGTTTAGGATATTTACGGTAAAATGCCATTTGTTTAGAAGCCGAAACTTAATATTCATTTTACATTTTTGATAGGAGCTTTTACATTATTTTACAATGTAATATTTTATGTGACTTTGATACTTTGTATTGTTATTGCAATATTATTTACATCTGTTGATATTTTGAGAGACCTTATTAAATTATATAAACTTACTTATCTCGATCTCTTCAGCCAAGGAGACTCAGGGCCCAGTGGTTCGAACCTTTACATAAGGTTAACAGACGGTTTTATACAATTTATAGTCGGAAATATCAAGTAGACTTGTGTTTCGGGAATTTATCATTTCCGAGCCATAAGATCAATTACGCTTGATTTAATATAATTGTCCGATTACAGTTGTTTCAATTTGTAATTTACTGAGGGATATTGAGGTCAATGTCAAGTATTGATTTATCGTTGTACTTATAGGTAAAGGTGTGTTCGAAGAGTAGACACACGTATTTACGGTATTGTTGATTTAAACACACGATAAAAAGGAACTCGTCATTACAATGTAGAAATACCTATAGCTTTAGAGGCTGAGTTAACATTATAGCTGACTTTAACAAATAAAACACAGAGTTAATAAAAGAAAGATATTTTATACATAGAAAAATACAGAGGTTAAACCGTCTCCTGTTACACAACATTTTTTTTATGGCGGCAGAGTCTAACACTTATTATTTGCTGGTTCTTAAATAAGGATGTGTTGTATAAAGAAGTATCTGGAGTCAGAATAATTTGTCCTGGTAGGGTGACACATCATCATTATATGCTTTTTCCTTGTAAACCATGTTAGAAATCTAGCTGTTGGTGTCGTTCAAGTACATGTATAAATAAGAATCAATCTTTCAATTATTCCTATCTCAATAACATTTTCTCCACCTGAATATGGATTTTTATTATCCTTGTTTAGATTTAGTTTAACTTTTGATAGGCATCATGCACTGAAGAGACATACATTGTAAAAATGCACATCTGGTGTAGTAATTTGGTACAATTTGAATTATAAACTTGCCACTGGACATAGAGAAACCATGAATAAATCATTTGAATAAATGACTGTTTCAATATCGTGAAAGTAACACATTATGAATAACAGATGTGGGACATACAATGATGGAGGCAACAACCCAACAACAAAAAAATGATATCTTAAGAACAAATATAGGCCCCTCACAAGAAATGCTTTCTGAAAAAATCATTATCTGACAAAGACAAATGAGGGGTTACTGATTTAGGAAAGGCACATCATGATTTTCAATGCTGAGAAAAACCGCACACATGCTACATATATATATATGTACCAATGGATAATATGCCAAAAAATGACTCAAGGGTGTACAATGATTGTGGTCTTTTTACTTGTTTACTGGCGGTTGGAATTCTGTAATGTTGAAAATTCACAGGTTTCTCTCTTATTTCATTAACTTTAGTCTGACTGTTTTAATTTATATGTAATTACTCTAAATAACAGCATAACAATGTCAGATCTGCATTTTTCCTCCCTCACAAGGATTTTAATTCATGCTACTGTGATATCATGATAACACTGCCAACACTGTAACTAGCAGCAAAGACCATTCGACCACCTACATTGTACATGTAAACTGATTGTCTAATGTAAAGTTTGAAATAATGGTAAAACATATAAAGCTACACCATAATCTCTGTCATTACTTCCTAATTTTGATTGCAGGATAACCAGGTTACTGCATAATCATATAAATAAGAAGATGTGATATTAGTGACAATGACACAACTAGTTCTCTCCATCCAAGTCACAATGTATTTAAAGTTAAGAATTATAGGTCAAAGAACGGCCTAGAACACAGAGGAAGCATATTTTACTTAAATGGTCATATTTTTTATGTCCCACTTTAAGGCTTTTTTACGCATGTACGTTCTATGGACATGATGGACACATTCTTGTTTTCTTCACATTTCGATTTACACTGTTCTGATGAAGGTTACTACTAGGCATGAACAAAACACATTGAAATTGTTCTATAAAAAAGAAGATGTGGTATGATTGCCAATGAGACAACTATCCACAACAGACCAATATGACACAAACCTAAAAAACTATAGGTCTTCAACAATGAGCAAAGCCCATACCACATAGTCAGCTATAAAAGGCCCCGATAAGACACTGTAAAACAATTCAAACGAGGAAAACTAACGGCCTTATTTATGTAAAAAAATGAACAAAAAACAAATATGAAAAACAAATGACAACCACTGAATTAAAGGCTCCTGAATTGGGACAGGCACATACATAAATAATATGGGGGGTTGAACATGTTAGTGGGATCCAAACCCTCCACCTAACCTGGGACAGTGGTATACATTGTAACATACATACTTTAAAAATTACTTTAAATGGCAATATGAAGTCATTCATTTGTGTCAGCTTATTTATTGGAAAACAATTCATAAAATGTTCTACAGTGGTAACAATATAAATATTCAACAATATAAATATTCAATAATATAAATATTCAACAATGATCAACAATATAAATATTCAACAATGATCAACAATATAAATATTCAACAATGATCAACAATATAAATATTCATCAATGATCAACAATATAAATATTCAACAATCAGATCAACAATATAAATATTCTACAGTCATGACAGTGCTAAACAATTGCACTTATCATCCCAGGCATTGACATGAAGTTACTGCATAAAAAACAATATATATTAAAACAGAATAACATATATAATTTCATTTAAGTGATCTGTAATTTGTTACAAATTAGCCCTAGCTTCCCCATGTTTTCTCCAGTTCCCCACCAAAATGCAAATAAGACTAAAATTTAAAATGTTTGTTTCCGCTATCCCCCATGTAATCATGCTGTGACATCCAGTTAAAAATAAATTAACCTGCCCTCCTGGTCTGTTCACAAAGGATAGTCTCAGGGAGGGGAAACAGATATTCTTCTAGGTGCTGCCTAAATCCACAATTTCATATTAATCTACATGTACATGTATGTCTTTTAATATCTACTGATCGTCTAGCAGTGCAATTAAGGTAGGGGACCCTCATCTGGAGTTTTTTTAAACAATCCTTTTGTATTGCTAAGATGCTAAAATTTATCATGACCCCATCTTACAATCTATTCTAAGAAGAAAATTAGATACCCCCCCCCCCCCCCCCCCCCCCCTTTGAAATCAGCAGTAAATACCATAGCCTGATATCATTACCTATAATTGTAATGATCATACATGTATATTGAAAAGATATCATATCTATTTTTTGTAACAAAATCAGAGGTAATAAAGGTCAAAGATTCAGTATTACCGCAATAAACACAAAATTGATACATTGATTAAACACCAAAAGCAAGACATTACGTTGGTGCAAATTTTAAAAGTTTAATTTTTCAGTTAAACATACTGTTTTCAACCTATTGTGGTATGATTGTCAAATGAGACAACTCTTTGTCCAAGACTAAAATTCATTGATAAAAATGTATACAAGACAATTTAAGAATTCAACAGTAAACAGGCCTGCATTCATGGCATTTTTTTTTAAAGTACAAGTTTTAAAACTAGATTAATGTGTATATTTACTTTTTAAGGTAATATCTGTAACTGTGCCACTTCTATATCTCTATGGACATTTTACCGCCTAACTAATTTTGGCATTAAATTGCATAAAAATGCTGAAACTTTGACCATTTGATTAGTCAATGGTTTCAGAGACCATGCTATAGTATTTCCTATAAGTTTAAATAGCTTTAGTCTTTGAATGGCTCTTTCAACATGAATTCTCAACTTAGCTATAGAGCGAGTTTGTTTAATTTCATTCACATTAAGTCTTTTCTTTTTTACCCAAACACACTTGCGAGTAAATGGTGGCATATTTAATGTTGCTTTTTTTTCTGTTAACAAATCTCTTATGGTGAAGCCTCTATCTGCCATTATGTCATCTCCCTCTTCAATATAATCCATGAAACCAGACTTTTCAGTAATAAAACGATCTGATACATTGCCGCCATAAACGTCTGAAACAAAAGTGAAGGTTCCAGAAGGTGAGATCCCTAAAAGACATTTCCCAGTATTTTTTGATTTATAAGTGCTATATGTTGAGGCCTGTGCTGTAGGAGATCTTGGATGTTGAAAAAAAAATTCTGTGCAGTCAATTATAGATCTTGTTTTTGGGTATAACATTTTGAATGAATGCGGCATATGTTTTCTGACTTGTTGCTTTGATGGCCATTTTATTAGTTTTCCAAATAAACCTGACATAAATGTTATCCATGTTGTAAATATCTGTGAAACACGGGTCTTTGAGATTCCAAAAATATCAGCTAAGTGATAATCTATTAGACCAAGACGAAGACGTACTAATGTAAGTATAAATTCCTGAAAATCTGTCAATTTCCTTTGTGGTCCAGGCTTTAATCTATTTCCAGTTTGGTAGTTTTTGTCATTAACACTTCCCTTGCCAGACCAGTACTTTAACTTGGAACATTTGGTCATAAGAAGCTGGAAAATACCCATTAAAATAGCGAAATTTTGAACACCAGTGTAAAACTTTACATGTTTGTCATCTTTGGTAACATGTTTAACAAAAATTTCTCTGGACAAGCTGTCTTTATCTTCAAGGGTATGCTTGAGTCTGTTATTTTCCTGTTCCAGTAGCCTGATATCATTAGCTGTAACTTCTGTTTGAGTAGACGAATCTACAATCACTTTATCATCTCTGTGATAACTATAGTCATGCTCTTTAGTTGGCTTACATGTGGGATGGTTTAATTTTGATACATATCTTTGACCTAAAAATAAAATTAAGAGTAAATAAACAGCAGCACCAAGTGTTTTGAGCATTTTTAAATTTAATAAAAGTTTATAACTCAAATTTGAGTTATTGTATGACATTTGAGATAAATTGTGAATGTACATGTGTCCATGTGACATGTATGCCCCAGTTTGTATAACATGATATGTAGATGCATGCATGTGTTGTGAAAATAAGCATGGAAAAAAATTCTTCAAACAATTTATATTTAAATTTCAACCTTTTCTCTCAGAAAAAAATGATTATATTTAACCATCCCCATTCATAGAAGCCAAGAATTTTTTAATGGAAGATTAATACACATTGAGTTCTTTAGAACAAACGGAATGATAAAAGAGACAAGCAGTTACTAGACCTGCTTTCACCATTGGTGACACTGGTAAAAAAAAGTCATGGTATTATAAACCAAACAATAAATGAATATACACCTTAAAATCATCCAATACACTGAATATAGTTGCCTAACAATAACCACTGAACCATAAACATGAGATCAAGGTCAGATGAACCATACCAGGCAGACATGAACAGCTTACAATATAATCCATACAACAAATATTGTTGTCCTATATTGCTTATAGTTTAAGAAACCAAAAACAGACCAGAACACAAAAACTTAACACTGAGTAATGAACCGTAAAAATGAGGTCAAGTTCAAACCTGCGAGAATGACATGTACATCATAAATATTTCCATATAACAAAAACAGTTGAATTTTTGCATACAGTACAAAACAATGTATACATGTATGAAAAAAAGATCAATACTAAAAAAAATAACTAAAACCACTGAACCATGACAATGAGGTCAAGGTCAGATGACACCTGCCAGTTGGACATGCACACCTTACAATAATTCCATACACCAAATATACTGGACCCATTGCTTATAGTATCTGAGATATGGACTTGACCAACAAAACTTAACCTTCTTTAATGATACATGTTAGATAAGATAAGATAATTTATTTTAAGTCGGTAGAGCTTTTTGCCAGCATTGATCCATGAAATGAGATAGCAGTTGACTGAAAAACAGTCTGACAGGCATGAGGACCTTGCAAGGTACAAATGTACACAAATACCAAATATATTTATCCTTTTACTCATAATAAGACAGAAATTAACATTACAAAGCTTTTTAACCTTTTTTTGTTCTTACCTGGCAAATAATCAGTTGTAACAAACTTTTCTGTGCTAATGACCTCGACTTCTCCACAAACATAAGGTATAGCTGAAAAGATAACTTGGCTCTCAGGGATGGATCCATGATGATGATCAGAATTACATGCATGCATTGGAGATTCAAGGTTATTGTCTGTTCCAACTTGTGTTGAATTGCTGGTTTTTCTGTAATATTAAAGTAAATATATATCATTACATAATAAAAAGAAAAACATACATTTTGTAAATACAAATGATATACAAAGTATTTATTGTATCGACAGTTAACACGTTACTAATGCTCATGATAAAACAAGGATACATGTCGATGATGTGCATGTACTGTACATATTAAAAATATATAAATAAAACATTTGTTCTCAATTAAAAACAATCATTAATATACTTTCAGGTGATTTTGATAATGACTGGCAAACTGCTATTTAAAATTGTGGTCATATGCATATGCCTCAGTGTTATACATGTAGCTGAATGAAATTTAATAAAATTGAAATAAAAATTAGGTATAATATTTTGTATATATAAGTATCCCTCAATGATGTAAGGCATGGATAGATTGAGAAGAAATGGTATTCATCCTCAATTTCTTGTCTATTACTGTATTACATGTACAGGATAAGTTAATGTTTTGATTGTATAACGCTAGGGAATGGGCACTGAGATTAAATTTTCTAAAGACTGATATAAATAAAAATAATCAGTAACAACACCAAAATCTCTCATATAATGCTTTAATACATAATGACTTAGTCATACATTGTATTAAAGTATATGGGGAAAACTACTTCTTACTACTCTCAAATCCAAGCTTTAAACATGTAGCTGTTTACCAGTCTTTCATCTTAAAAGGTAATAGATTATTTTACAAAATTAAATGTCATTTTTTGCATTCTGACATATCTTGGAGTTTTTGCATAATAATGATAAACAACATATATTTATAAATAGGATTTTTTATGCAAAATCAAAGTATGATTTTAAAAAGGCACCCACTCACCAAAAAATAATGCTGAAAATGGCCAAGTCAAGACTTGCAAACAATTTGGACAGCACTTCTCCTAGTAAATATACTTGTTACACACCATCCCCTATTCCCCAGACCATACAGAAGGAAATCAAGAAAGATACATTGCATCAAGAGGTGCTGGGCAGGTTTATTTATATGACATCAAACCATACACCATCTCAAGTCTTAACTATAGTATAGAAATTAAAGAAAATCTACAAACCTTGCAACATTGCTAGTCAGCAATCTTTGAAAAAAATCATTTTTTTGTGGTTACTCAACACTGTAGTTTATTTTTCTAAGAATGTTTTTGCATTACCCCTTTTCTTTCCTGTTCAACTGTTGTAACTTGTAAGGATAAGCAGAGGCACATGCTTCGATTATAATAGAGAGTCGACCTTCCCATTGATAGAAACCTGTTCCTTTGGTTCATCATCATACTCATATAGACCTGTAGGCTGTACAAGTAAGATCGAAACTTTGCTTTTTTTTTTTGGGGGGGGGGGGTGAAAATGACACAAGAACCGTGGAATCTGTTTCTCAATCCGTTAATTACCTTTCACTCAACGGCTTCTTGAAATTGTTGTAAGGAAACAATGTTGGTAGAGTGTTGTTGTTGTTTTCATCAAAGTGCAGTGAACAAATACGTGTGTATTTCGTTGGAGTCCAATCATTCGGCCGCCTAATCAATCTCAACCAGTCTCGCCTTTCCTTTGCGTTCCTTATCTTATTTGGCAGAGAAATAAATGTCACACCTTGCATCCAAGGATACTTATGCAGTTTGTTAAACTTTCTAGTTGATGCGGTGCAGTTTGGAACACAACAATGATAAACCACCATTTTCCCGCAGGCGGTTTATGTTAAAAGGGATAAGGTAAAAGCAGTTTATGAATATTCATCGGTTTGCGGAATGCATCGTGGTTTATCGTGAAGAAGATAACATCCCGACAATCATATCAGCATGTTGCACAGTAGATTATTAATTAATAGATTATAACTTTCCGATACATTATTAATTGTATTTTTCTAATGAAACTTACATGCGTACTGCTACGTAACACAATTATAAATTAATATTTTTCTTAAAAGCAATTAACTAATTTTTCGAATTGTTTTTTATCTTTTTATTAATCACAGATAAAAAGTCGAGCACTGATTAACTTTTGAGAAAACACATATTTCTGGAAGCAGTAAATGCTTTTTTTTCTTAGACCTGTTGGCATGAAGTTCAATTCAAAATTTAGGAAAACGGCAGATGCTGATAAATCGGTTTCTTAGGAATAAAAAAAAGCATGGTCGTGAAAGAAATTAGAACAGATGATTGCGAATTGTAATATCATCCAAATTTTAACATATATTAATAAAAGTATCTTAATTAGTTCATTTACGCAATGCCACGGTTCACTGACTAATAAAAATTATCGATTTAGAAAATATCAGATTATATGTCCCCTGCATATGTATAAACCATGTACAAAAAAAGAGTCGCTCCGCCTGTTTACATGGCCCTCAGATCCCGACATTCGCAATGTTCTTCTCTTGGAGTATTGTATAAAGAGGAACAAACAGTGCTAAGAAAGTGATTTAGGGTAAACGACTAGCTGTTAAATCATAACAATTTTTTTTCGAGAAAAACAATTATGCCCCCCCTCCCTTTTCTCCCTAATTTATTCCCCTTGTCCAAAACACAGACACACAAATTCCCGTTTGAAGCTTATCCGCTACTAAAATTATGTATAGTGATCTATACATTGCTTAATACTGTATGTTGTCATGTTAGGTTTTGTATTTTGTTTATCTTCCTAGAGACATATCAAACATCACATTTTCTTTATCAACCATTGTATTCAGATTTAAAACACTTTATGCTGCTGTGTGCTCACAAGCATTTAAGATCGACTCGCTTACCATCTCCGCTTAATTGTGTGTTAAAAACTGATGAGTAAAATCCATCTATAGATTAAGCTATGTTTTAAAGGACCAGGTTTGACAAAATATTTTACAAAAGTTTTTCCAAACTTGTTTCCGAATCCCATATTTGTACTTTTATGTAACATTGTAATATTTGTCTTGAAATTATTTATTAATAAATATTGTTTAAACTAAAAGATTTTCGCGACTTTCTCGAGTAGAAAAATAACGGGAATATAAATCGTCTCGAATATGTAAAACTTTCATTTCTTAACAAACTACAAGTAAATGAGAAAATACCGAAAGGAAATAGTTACGAAGTAGACATAATAGTATATATAATTTAAAAAGAAAGCTAATTTCCTGATTCATAAAACAACACGGTATACTATTAGGTTAAATGTATTATAAATTAAATATTTTAGTTGTACGATGCAAAGATCGGCACTATGATAGGTCATATATAATAGAGGGAGAAAACGGATGGAACAAAGTAAGATAGAAGCCGAAATGTATATCCACATCCAATAAAGGGGATCCACATCCAATAAAAGGGGATCGTATAATATTGATAGACATATATATATATAAGGAAATACCCACATCACGGGCTTGAATATATATCCGCGTGGGATACAGTGCAGGCGATGTGGTGTTACGATAGCTCAGTATATATATACAACTTGTCTAAACATCAACCCAACAATGAAAGATCAATGAATATGCTTTCGCAAATGAAGCCCAGGTGGTCAAGTGGTCTAGCGGAACTGCTACAGTGCAGGCGATTTGGTGTCACGATATCTCAGTAGCATGGGTTCGAATCCCTGCGAGGGAAGAACAAAATATTTGCGAAAGCAAATTTACAGATCTAACATTGTATGGTTGATGTTTAGACGAATTATATATAGCTTTATTCATTCATTTCCCGTTCCTGAGGGAGATATGAAGATTTGTTCACCCAAGAATATTAATATTTCACGAGGGCTTTGTCTGAGGGAAATGTGAATTTTCGAGAGTGACCAAATCTTCATATCTCTCGAAGCTTGAGGTCATCAACATTTCTTTCATAGCCTCGGACCTCTTTTTATATTAACACCAAATATGTCGTTAAATGAAATTAGATACCTTGCATTTTTTCCAATGCTTTTCAATTGTTGTAACATATGGTCAAATCCTAGTATAGTAGTATAGAAGTAAGGTAGAGATATACAGTTCTTGGAATCAACTTCGATTTGTATCAACTTCGATTAAATACATCACAGTTCGATATAGGACATATATGACTGAGTAAGGCTTAAGCATAAAGGGATGGAATAAAAGCAGATGTATACCACGTTGTGTAATTTTGTCCTGCGAGAGAACGTTCTGTGCTGATGATTCGGTCCTGACGATGCTGGTAATTAATGAAAAATGTAAACAAAGACGAGAATCATGATCTTTTACGTTTTCTCTCATAAAAATTGTGATGAAAAAATTGAGATTTTTCAATTTGGTTTCTTATAGGTCCATTGGCAAACCTTTTTAAAAGTTGACCCTCTAAACTGTTTCAGTATGCGTAACACAAAAGTGCTCATTTTCAGAAAATCTAGAACTGAAAAAATAAAACAACAAGAATGCACACGCTGAAATGTCTCGCCTTCTTTACTAATCATTTTAAATGACTATGTTGATAGACCTAAATATAAAGCTTTATTAAAAATGTGAGCTAGAGATGTACACCTTACAATCATTCAATACACCAAATACGGTGGACCTATTGCATATAATATAAGAAAAACAGACCAAAACACAAAAACTTAACTATAACAACTGAACCATGGAAATGAAGTCAAGGTCAGATGACACCTACCATTTGGACATGTACACCTTACAGTCCTACCATACACCGAATATACTAGACCTATTGCTTATAGTATCTGAGATATGGACTTGACCACCAAAACTTTACCTTGTTCACTGATCCATGAAATGAGGTCGAGGTCGAGTGCAAACTGTCTGACGGGCATGAGGACCTTGCAAGGTACGCACATACCAAATATAGTTATCCAATTACTTATAATAAGAGAGAATTAAAAACATTACACAAAATCTTAACTTTTTTTTCAAGTAGCCACTGAACCATGAAAATGAGGTCAAGGGCATTGGACATGTGAGTGACGGAAAGTTGGTAACATGAGGCATCTATATACAAAGTATGAAGCATCCAGGTCTTCTATCTTCTAAAATATAAAGCTTTTTAAGAAGTTAGCTAACGCCGCCGCATCCGCCGGATCACTTCCCCATGTCGAGCTTTCTGCAACAAAAGTTGCAGACTCGACAAAAATGCCCTCAGAGTCCGCTTTATATACAGCAATCCACAAGACAAAATTATTTTGTGAAAAAACTGTGCAATTTATTAAAATTTTACATTTTCTCAATTTATTCATGTCCTGATACTTTGCTGGTGGGTACTGATACGGTACTGGTGATTTTGGATAAGAAGTCATATTTAAAACAAATAAAATTGGGCAGATAATTGTAATCAATAGGATCTCTGTGACACCTATTTTTGCCTTTGTGCATTAATTTGGCTGATTAATATGTGTTTTCAAATTATCGTAACGTGTATTACATAAAAGGGCAACATTTTCCGTACAATATCAGATAACAATATTAATCTAAAATAAGAATAGATTGATTAAGATATTAAATGCCCCTTAAATTGATGCTTCAACAATGATTAAAGCCCATGCCGCATAGTCATAAACATCATCACGGTTTGTTTGCGCTCCACATTCCCCTCCCCACCTCCACCCAAACAACCCCTCCTCATTTCCTCCTTCATTGTTACAGTGGTATACCTACAGAACAATTTATTGCATAAAATAATAACAGAAAGACACACATCATTGAACATATATAAAAATGTTGAAGGTCGTACGAAGACGTATGGTTGTTAATACATAGTTCCTTTGTTGTTTTTTTTATTGAAATTTGTCCATTGACAAACATACCACATCATCTTCTTTATATAAGTATTGTATAATTTACAACGTATTTTGGTGACCATGCAAAAAGACCCGGCGTAATCCCGAAAATCGTAAACATATCTCTTATCTTAAAAGGGACAAGAGGGGTTCCGTTAACAGGTCAAGAAATAAGATTACAGTTAATTTTTTTTAAATAAAAAAATAGGGGTATTTCTTTCTCTCTTGATAACAGTAATTAGATTACAACAATGTCAATTTCAACAAAGCAGATAACAGTTTTATAAGTCAATACAGTAAAGCATCAATGATCCTGAATATATGCCACTTTTAACTAACACATAAAGGCACAGAACCAGGACATAGGAGAACAGAACCAGGACCGTTTTTCTAATCACCAGCACATCGTTAAGACAATTTCGTTTGGCGAACTTCCACGACTTTTGCAATTACAAATTGTTGTAATATTCGTTCAATGGTACTAATGACGTGTTAGAGAAAAGTTAAGCAACAAAACGGTTGTTTTATTGCCGTTCTGATACAATGTAAACAAACCCACCAGCACCTGACAGGACCAAATCACCAGCACAGAACGTTCTCTCGCAGGACAACCCACCGTGTATACACTAATTTTATACCGAAGTCCTGTTAGTTAATGGAATTGAGATTGTTAAATCAGAGTAGCCTATTTCACAATCATGCGAATAGGATTGAGCAAATATATATAAATAAAGTATAGCTGCATTTCGACAACTTATTAGGAAGGTATAGTTAATTTATATAAATATACAGAATGAAGCAAAATGTAGATATAAGAAAATTTGGCGTGAGTGCCAATGAGACAACTCTCCATCGAAGTCACAATTTGTAAAAGTGCATTATAAGGACATTATAGCATTTGAACAGATTTTCACGTCCAGCAGCGAGTATTACATACAAATTAAGTACAACAGATGTGTATACATAAAGTTTGCTATGTACTAGACCATGATATACCTGTACTTGTAATTGTTGAGAGGTTGATACATATGAGAACCTATCTCGTTAACAAAACAAGTCATTCAAGATTGTATTTCCGAAATTTGTGTTTCATTGATTTGCCAACAAGTGGTCTATTTTATACAACAAACTTATCTTTGGTCTGTTTCATTTATGAATCGAGCCCCTACCTCTACATGAATACGATCGGTTGAAACTGTAACATTGCTTGTACTAGTGAAAATCAAAGACCAAAGGTAGTGGTTTTTCCATTAAAAAAAAATCACCTCCTCCCTTAAGAAAAAGGGATGGAGTAAAGGCAGATGTATACAGTAAGTTATATCCGAGCCCCGTAAAGGTAATGGAATTACTATTGTCAAATCATAGGAGCCTATTCCAAATTCATGCAAAGAGGATTGAGCAAATATATATAAGTAAAGTGAGGCATTTCGATAACTTATTAGGGAGGTACATCAAATTTAGATAAATATACACAATGAAAATCAAAGTTTTCTTCAGGGGATAGAGTACAAGTATAACTGAACACATGTAAACCTAGCGAGGAAATTATGTTTAATATAACATGGAGCAAAGGTATATTTATCATATATAGATTGTTACGTGAAGGGGTCCAAGTATAGATGTATCCATTAGACATATTTACATTGTTTGGTAGTATAGAGCAAACGTATATAGGTATATAAGAATAAAATTTCAAGGGATGTAGCAAAAGCAGATGATCGGTAAGAGGCATCATGCAAATCAGATAAGTACAAATGAAACATTTTCCTCAACCGAAGTGATTAAGGGGCAATTGGTAAATGTATACTAAACAAAATATGAACTTCATTTCGAGAAGATGGAGCAAAGGGAGACACATGCAGCTTCATGTGAAAGGGTTTCAGAGAAATGGAGACATCCTTCTAGTCGATTGGAGTAGAAGCAAAATGTAGATATAAGAAATTTGTCACGAGTGCCATTGAGACAACTCTCCATCAAAGTCACAATTTGTAAAAGAGCATTATAAGGACATTATAGCATTTGAACAGATTTTCACGTCCAGCAGCGAGTATTACATACACATTAAGTACAACAGATGTGTATACATAAAGTTTGCTATGTACTAGACCATGATATACCTGTACTTGTAATTGTTGAGAGGTTGATACATATGAGAACCTATCTCGTTAACAAAACAAGTCATTCAAGATTGTATTTCCGAAATTTGTGTTTCATTGATTTGCCAACAAGTGGTCTATTTTATACAACAAACTTATCTTTGGTCTGTTTCATTTATGAATCGAGCCCCTATCTCTACATGAATGCGATCGGTTGAAAATGTTACATTGCTTGTACTAGTGAAAATCAAAGAACAAAGGTATTGGGTTTTCCGTTAAAAAAAGTCATCTCCTCCCTAAAGAAAAAGGGATGGAGTAAAGGCAGATGTATACAGTAAGTTATATCCAAGCCCTGTAAAGGTAATGGAATATAACATGGAGCAAAGGTATATTTATCATATATAGATCTGTTACGTGAAGGGGTCCAAGTATAGATGTATCCATTAGACATATTTACATTGTTTGGTAGTATAGAGCAAACGTATATAGGTATATAAGATTAAAATTTCAAGGGATGTAGCAAAAGCAGATGATCGGTAAGAGGCATCATGCAAATCAGATAAGTACAAATGAAACATTTTCTTCAACCGAAGTGATTGAGGGGCAATCGGTAAATGTATACTAAACAAAATAAGAACTTCATTTCGAGGAGATGGAGCGAAGGGAGACACATGCAGCTTCATGTGAAAGGGTTTCAGAGAAATGGAGACATCCTTCTTGTCGATTGGAGTAGAAGCAAAATGTAGATATAAGAAATTTGGCATGAGTGCCATTGAGACAACTCTCCATCAAAGTCACAATTTGTAAAAGAGCATTATAAGGACATTATAGCATTTGAACAGATTTTCACGTCCAGCAGCGAGTATTACATACACATTAAGTACAACAGATGTGTATACATAAAGTTTGCTATGTACTAGACCATGATATACCTGTACTTGTAATTGTTGAGAGGTTGATACATATGAGAACCTATCTCGTTAACAAAACAAGTCATTCAAGATTGTATTTCCGAAATTTGTATTTCATTGATTTGCCAACAAGTGGTCTATTTTATACAACAAACTTATCTTTGGTCTGTTTCATTTATGAATCGAGCCCCTATCTCTACATGAATGCGATCGGTTGAAAATGTTACATTGCTTGTACTAGTGAAAATCAAAGAACAAAGGTATTGGTTTTTCCGTTAAAAAAAGTCATCTCCTCACTAAAGAAATAGGGATGGAGTAAAGGCAGATGTATACAGTAAGTTATATCCAAGCCCCGTAAAGGTAATGGAATATAACATGGAGCAAAGGTATATTTATCATATATAGATCTGTTACGTGAAGGGGTCCAAGTATAGATGTATCCATTAGACATATTTACATTGTTTGGTAGTATAGAGCAAACGTATATAGGTATATAAGATTAAAATTTCAAGGGATGTAGCAAAAGCAGATGATCGATATTAGAGGCATCATGCAAATCAGATAAGTACAAATGAAACATTTTCCTCAACCGAAGTGATTGAGGGGCAATTGGTAAATGTATACTAAACAAAATATGAACTTCATATCGAATAGATGGAGCAAAGGGAGACAAATGCAGCTTCATGTGAAAGGGTTTCAGAGAAATGGAGACATCCTTCTAGTCGATTGGAGTAGAAGCAAAATGTAGATATAAGAAATTTGGCATGAGTGCCATTGAGACAACTCTCCATCAAAGTCACAATTTGTAAAAGAGCATTATAAGGACATTATAGCATTTGAACAGATTTTCACGTCCAGCAGCGAGTATTACATACACATTAAGTACAACAGATGTGTATACATAAAGTTTGCTATGTACTAGACCATGATATACCTGTACTTGTAATTGTTGAGAGGTTGATACATATGAGAACCTATCTCGTTAACAAAACAAGTCATTCAAGATTGTATTTCCGAAATTTGTGTTTCATTGATTTGCCAACAAGTGGTCTATTTTATACAACAAACTTATCTTTGGTCTGTTTCATTTATGAATCGAGCCCCAACCTCTACATGAAAACGATCGGTTGAAACAGTAACATTGCTTGTACAAGTGAAAATCAAAGACCAAAGGTAGTGATTTTTCCATTAAAAAAAATCACCTCCTCCCTAAAGAAAAAGGGATGGAGTAAAGGCAGATGTATACAGTAAGTTATATCCAAGCCCCGTAAAGGTAATGGAATTACTATTGTCAAATCATAGTAGCCTATTCCAAAATCATGTAAAGAGGATTGAGCAAATATATATATAAGTAAAATGAGGCAATTCGATAACTTATTAGGGAGATACATCAAATTTAGATAAATATACACAATGAAAATCAAAGTTTTCTTCAGGGGATAGAGTACAAGTATAACTGAACATAAGTAAACCTAGCGAGGAAATTATGTTAAATATAACATGAAGAGGTATATTTATCATATATAGATCTGTTACGTGAAGGGGTCTAAATATAGATGTATCAATTAGACATATTTACATTGTTTGGTAGTACAGATCTAGAGCAAACGTATATAGGTATATAAGAATATAATTTCAAGGGATGTAGCAAAAGCAGATGATGGGTAAGAGGCATCATGCAAATCAGATAAGTACAAATGAAACATTTTCCTCAACCAAAGGGATAAGGGGCAATAAGTAAATGTATACTATACAAAATAACAACTTCATATCGAAGAGATAGAACAAAGGTAGACATATGCAGCTTCATGTGAAAGGAAATGTATATTCATTATAAGGACAAAATAGCATTTGAATTGTTTCAGCAGCGAATATTACATATTAATTCAGGACAACAGATGTATGTACATGGTGTCTACATTGTCTAGACCTTGATATAACCACATCTTCAATTTTTGCGTGTTTATACACATGAGGGCCTCTTATGCTAACAAAACACTTTTTTATAACTGAACTACCCAAATGGGCTTTTATTGCATATTTTATACAAAATTTTTAATTTTTTTCTGACCCGTTCAAGAATTGAATCAAGAAATCTACATAAATAGTATAGGTTGAAACTGAACACTAAAAAGTATAGATTCTATGTACTGAAGTTGTTTATTATCATAAAAACTTTTTATAGTATTCTTTTCTATGTCTTTGTGAATATTATTTTTTCCTGTTTAGTCAATTTTTGTCAATTTGCTTTTATTTATACATCCTGTCATTGTGTTTTTGTGCTATGTCAATTTTTTGTATTCTTGTCTTTCATTTATACTTATGTGCTTTGTCTATATGCTTGTTCGTGTTTCTTTGTTACATATTGTTTTGATTTTATAGTAAATAAGATTTTTTACACAATGTTGACTGCTGTACCCCTATTTTGACATTTAACCTATTACGTCACCTAATTTGTCTCTTTGTTTTGTTCACATGTCTTTGTAATGGAATTTTGTGTGACTGTCAGGCTATCTATAAAACCAGGTTTTAACCCAGCCACATTCAGTATGTATGTGCCTGCCCCAAGTCAGGAGCCTGTTATTAGACACGGAGCCAAGGGAGAAATATTCAGAAAGTTATACCCACATGACGTAAAAAGGATCAATCAAATCCGGAAGATTTGGTGGATTTTAAGGAGGTCGACCTATGTTAAGAGATATAACTCTTAAAAAGCATCAGTACATTTGTGTCAACAAATTTCATAAATATATATCTAACTAAACTTCTAGGTTACATCGATTAATTCCAATCAGTTCAAGTACATGCTTAAAACACATGACAAATGCAAAACTGATTTAAGCGTTATCTCACTAAACCAAGGTCTACACTCTTAAATTAAATGTAAAATGGTTCCAACTTTGACATGAAAATGACACACTTGTCAATATATAGATGAATAGGAATCCCACAAATTGTATTGCAGAAGAAATAAGAAAACATACACAATAAAATATTTATTATATCAATCAAGGTTCCTTAAGGTGGTACCTAACACTACATGGATATAACTCTGTTAAGTCAGCTAAACGTTTTAATTGCATTGTGTTGTAAAAGGAATATTAAGCTTCTCAATGATCAATATTGGTGTTCGTCAAACTGCAATATAACCAGTGTAATTTTTCTGACAAAACAGTTGGTTGAAAGTTTTTGAACTTTTTATTTATTTGTTAAAGGGTCAAAGTAAATACTTTGACAAAATTTTATGAAAATTAAACGAGCCAAATTAACTTTAGCTTAAGTGTTGGGTACCACCTTAAATGGCATTAAAATCAACAATTATACTTAGTTATGAACATATCAGTAACAAATATGATAGATTGTCTGAAATTAAATACACCAAATAAGTAGGTGTATCACAATTTGATTTTTTATTCTGAAACAAGGGGCTGATATTAGCAAAAGTAATTTATTACATTGATTTTTTATAATTGGGTGACAAAAAATAATTGTGACAATTAAATATAGGACACTTCATAAACATCTAAACTTTGTCTGTAATTTTTAACCTGTAATTAATACAGTACTAAACTATCGAAACATATGCTCATTTAAACATACTTAACATATACACACTGTAAACTGTAAATAAACTTGAAATTGTTATGTGGTGGCTAAACCAGTTCTTAGGGTGAACACTAATTTTTCCAAAAAATCTGAAGGCCTGTGAGACAATTTTATGTAATTAAAATTGGTATGGACGAATACTGTTACGTGTAATGCAGTACACGCTAATGTTGTTTTGTCCCATAGATGTTTCTATGGCATATTTGTCTAATTTCTGTATTGTACCTTAGTATTTACTCATACATGAAATTAACTGAAAATTGTAAATCCAATACATTTTCAAATTTAGCTTTTACTACTTTACATGTAACAGTATTCATCAATACTTATTGTGAACAAATTAAGCCATTTAGCAGGACTCCAGATTTGTTTGAAAGTTTACTGACTCCTTCAGTCACAAACTATAAACCTATTGAAATACACTGTCATTAATGACTCATTCAGTTACAAATATGTAACCTACCATATTGATTTTCAATTTCAATTCTTCATTACTATGAGCAAATTATGCTCATTAGTACAAATATAATATATATGCAAATACAATATATCATAAATAAACACTTAAAACATACATGACTGATAAATGAATACATCCGTGAAGAATAATGATCTATAATAAGTATTGGTAACTTATAACATGTCTGTTCTACGTTTAAATGCATGGAAAAGAAATTTACAAAGGTTACATATGTCTTACATTTTCTGTGGTCAACAACTGTATAAGCTTAGATGACAATGGACGCTTATAATAATATGGCTTAATATACTGCCTCCTAGATGCATTATAACAATCACACTGTAAAATGAAATGAAACTCGTCTTCTATTGTATTTTAAGTACAGAGAGTGCATTTTCGTTCTGATCTATTAACAATGTGATATCGTCCTGTTTCAACAAATAAGTTATGTGAAGACAATCTTATTCTCGTTAGATACACTATAAAATTCACATGTTTAGTAAGGTAAAATTGTAAACAAACATTATTTACACAGTATTTATATAAAAAACACTTTGGCGAGTCATCCAATAATTGATTCAAGTATTGATTAACTTGATCAAATATTCTAGTTTTGATCAAATACTTAAGAGTGTCATTTACAACTAAATTATCTTGGTTATACCAGAAGTCATTCAGACCCAAATTAAACAATAAAAACTTCAGTTGATAAATCCATCTATTTCAGTTATTACATTGATTCCATACCTGTTCTTTGTAACAAGAATACAATTATTCGTTGATAAAAGTTTAAACCAGTATCTTATAATATTATACAATCTAGAACAAATCAAAGGATATCTACAAAGCTCATAATACACCATTACATTCATTGTACATTGTTTGACATCTAAAATATTTTTGCAAAAAATAACTTAACTTTTTCAATATTGAAATACTCTGTCATTACTGAATAATTTTTAGTCACAAATAGTAAACCTATTGAATTATTTTGTCATAACTGACACATTTTAGTCTCAAATAGTAAACCTAGAAATACACTGTCATTACCGACTCATTTAAGTCAATAATAATCCAATTGAATTATTTTGTCATTGCTGACTCATTTTTGTCTCAAATAGTAAACCAATTGAAATACACTGTCAGTACCGACTCATTTCAGTCACAAATAATCCAATTGAATTATTTTGTCATTACTCATATTTGTCTTAAATAGTAAACCTATTGAAATATTTTGTCATTACTGACTAATTTTTAGTCACAAATAGTAAACTTATTAAATTATTTTGTCATTACTGACTAATTTTTGTCTCAAATAGTAAACCTATTGAAATACACTGTCAGTACCAACTCATTTTAGTCAAAAATAATCCAATTGAATTATTTTGTCATTACTGACTCATTTAAGTGACAAATAGTCAATCTATTGAAATACACTGTCATTTCTGATTCACAAATAGTAAACCTATTGAAATATTTTGTCATTAATGACATACACTGTCATAACTGACTCATTTTTAGTCACAGATAGTAAATCTATTGAAATACTCTGTCATAACTGACTCATTATAGTCACAAATAGTAAATCTATTTAATTATTTTGTCATTACTGACTCATTTCAGTCACAAATAGTAAACCAATTGAATTATTTTGTCATTACTGACTCATTTCAGTCTCAAATAGTAAACCTATTGAAATACACTGACATTACTGACTATTTTTAGTCACAAATAGTAAACCTATTGAAATATTTTGTCATTACTGACTCATTTTAGTCATAGATAGTAAAACTATTGAAGTACACTGTCATTACCAACTATTTTTAGTCACAAATAGTAAACCTATTGAAATACAGTTGTTACTAAAATACTCTGTCATTACTGATTCATTTAAGTCACAAATAGTCAATCTATTGAAATACTTTTGTCATTGCTGACTCGTTTTAGTCTCAAATAGTAAACCTATTGAAATACACTGTCAATACCGACTCATTTTAGTCACAAATAATCCAATTGAATCATTTTGTCATTACTCATATTTGTCTTAAATAGTAAACCTATTGAAATATTTTGTCATCACTGACTAATTTTTAGTCACAAATAGTAAACCTATTGAAATACTTTGTCATTAATGACAAACACTGACATTACTGACTATTTTTAGTCACAAATAGTAAACCTATTGAAATATTTTGTCATTACTGACTCATTTTTAGTCACAAATAGTAAACCTATTGAAATATTTTGTCATTACTGACTCATTTTAGTCATAGATAGTAAAACTATTGAAGTACACTGTCATTACCAACTATTTTTAGTCACAAATAGTAAACCTATTGAAATACAGTTGTTACTAAAATACTCTGTCATTACTGATTCATTTAAGTCACAAATAGTAAATCTATTGAAATACTTTTGTCATTGCTGACTCGTTTTAGTCTCAAATAGTAAACCTATTGAAATACACTGTCAATACCGACTCATTTTAGTCACAAATAATCCAATTGAATCATTTTGTCATTACTCATATTTGTCTTAAATAGTAAACCTATTGAAATATTTTGTCATCACTGACTAATTTTTAGTCACAAATAGTAAACCTATTGAAATACTTTGTCATTAATGACAAACACTGTCATAACTGACTCATTTTTAGTCACAGATACTATATCTATTGAAATACTCTGTCATAACTTACTCATTTTAGTCACAAATAGTAAATCTATTTAATTATTTTGTCATTACTGACTAATTTCAGTCACAAATAGTAAACCTATTGAATTATTTTTTGTCATTACTGACTCATTTTAGTCACAAATAGTAAACCTATTGAAATATTTTGTCATTACTGACTTTTTTTTGACACAAACAAATTATTTAGTCATTACTGTCTCATTTAAGAGACAAATAGTAAATCTTCAGAAATACTCTGTCATTACTGACTCATTTTAGTCACAAATAGTAAAACTATTGAAGTACACTGTCATTACCGACTATTTTTAGTCTCAAATAGTAAACCTATTGAAATACAGTCGTTACTAAAATACTCTGTCATTACTGACTCATTTTAGTCTCAAATAGTAAACCTATTGAAATACTTTGTCATTACTGACTCGTTTTAGTCTCAAATAGTAAATTTTGTCATTACGGACTCATTTCAGTCACAAATAGTAAACCTATTGAAATATTTTGTCATTACTGACTTTTTTTTGACACAAACAAATTGTTTAGTCATTAATGTCTCATTTAAGTGACAAATAGTAAATCTTCAGAAATACTCTGTCATTACTGACTCATTTTAGTCACAAATAGTAAACCTATTGAAGTACACTGTCATTACTGACTCATTTTAGTCACAAATAGTAAACCTATTGAAATACAGTCGTTACTAAAATACTCTGTCATTACTGATTCATTTTAGTCACAAATAGTAAACCTATTGAAATACTTTTGTCATTACTGACTCATTTCATTCACAAACTGTAAACATATAAAAATTACATAAGAAGGCCTTATATCTTTGAGGTGTTACTACATTCATAATTTGCACTTATATCTTTTAGCAGGAATAATTCTGCACGCATTCTGTTGATGTTTTCTACCATCATAATTACTTTTACCACTGCCTGCAAGAACAAAAAAGATATTATTTTTTTTATATTTAATCTTAAGTTTATGACAGACACCAGGTGATTGTTTTAGCTTATTTCAACTATTTTTTTTAGCATAGTACTCTAAATTTCATCAATAGCTGGTAATTAGAAACACCTGGTTGTAGAGTGACCTATCTATAATATGAAAGCACTGTTATATGATATGACAGATGTTTTATACCATTCCACAAAATAAAATTATAGAAATATATCAAGTATAACCAACCTCTGGCGCAAAGACATCCATAACAAATCCTTTTGCGCTTAATGACTTTGAATTAGTTTGCTGAATTACATAATTTGTTATTTCCTGTAAAAAAAGAAGCCATTTTTTGTACTTTTTGATACATTACATGTTGACATCAAACAAATTTATACTGTTACTCATTTATTTAATAATGGTTAACTTAACATATAAATGGTTATTGATTTCACACCACATACATATGCAACAGGTACTTTACACTTAACACATCGAATGACCCCTACTAAGGATCATTTGCTTTACGAATTACATTGTATGAATTAATTTTTTTTAGCTAAAATTAATTTGTGAACAATTAAAATAGTAAGGAGTTTTGATGATAATGAATTAAGCAGTAATATTATTAAAAAAAGAGAAGTACTTTCAGTTATATTCAGTTTTTGACCTGTAGAATAATTAACTTGTACTATTTATATATATATATATATATATATAATTATACTATGAAGGATACTACAATGTATGCAGAACATTATGAAAAAAATTATTGTAATAGACAAAATGCGAATATTCATATTGAATATAAATATTTGGTGTATTTTCAATCTTATTTTTTTCCTATTTTGTGCACAGCTTGGACAAAATCTTAAAACTTTTCAATATAAATATATGTCAGATTATGTTCTTAAAAATTGAAAGACTCACTGTAGGTGCCCCAGTCATTGTTAGAACCATGTTATTCCCATCTTTCCATATCTGTTTTTCTTTTGGGTTAGTTCCAATCATGGTTTGCCAGCGTGCAGAATTAATATTTTCACAAGAAATATCTGATACCAATTTCTTCAGAAAAAAGTAAATTTAAATACAATAAGTTTTACATCTATTTCTATCTATATCTACAGAAAAAAATGTAATAATAAAGTGTAATTAACTGGCTGTATTGCTCCTGGAAAAGATTAATGGTTAACTGTATTGGTCTTTATACTCAGAGTCAAATAAAAGAAACTTAAGCATGTACTTAGGTCATTGTAGGTGAGGTTAGGTCAAAATTAATAAATTAAGAATTTGAAAATGATACTATTAGCTAGTAGAGCATATGTTCAGGATACAAATAAGCTAAAAATATTGATAGGTCATGGAACTCCCTTTCAAGATATTTGAGATTTTAAATATAGGGGGAAAGGGTGACTCAGACTTTTACCTTATAGTTGCATTGGTATTATTTGGGTCTCAAAACAAAAGAAAAGAAAGAAAAATTAAGAATCTTCTAAAATTGAGGTAAATGACCTTTCATAAGCTATTAAGACTTATAAATGGGTGTTATGGGGCAAAATATTTTACCTTGCATTGTATGGAAAACTCAAAGAGTCCAAACATTTGACACAAATTCCTAAACCTCACCTAAGTACATCCTTAATACTGGAAAAAAGGTAAAGAAAATTCTGTTCTTCTCTTTCATTGGTCATGTTGATTCACAATGTAAAAATGATGAGATATCCTATTTCCAATTCAGGTACTTACTTAATTTTAATTTGATTTAATTATGCTAGCAAACATAAAGTACTTGGGATGATATGAATACATCAGACATAAGTCATATTTACCATTCAATAAATCTGTGTTTTTGGTTTTTTAAATAAATGGATATGTCACGAAACTTAATAAATTTAAATTCTTCTTCTTCTTAATAATTTGAACAAATTTCTTGAGAATTAGAAATATATATTGATCTACAGTAACATGTCTTACTTTAATATCAAGACTCTTCACATGTTTCATAAATTCTTCTTTGCATCTATAAATTCTTTCACTGCAATAAAATACATTGAGGATTTTTGTGAATAGTTAATATATAGTATGCATTTAAACAAACCTGAGCTAAAAAACATGTAAAACATGTTTAAAGAGAAAGAAACAAAAGCATTCATATTCTTTGATACAACAAAAAACTATTTGTGTTATGACATTCATCACAAAAGATATAACCTGATCAAATTCAAATAAAAAAATATAAATCTATTGGAAAAAGATTAATTTGATTTAGTTGATAAGTAATTGTGATAATGTCCATTCCAAATTATAAATTAATATTTTATTGAATTGAAATACTTCAACCAAATTTAATAAATAAAACCTGTCTTTTCTTGTTCTTGTCTATTCGTTTTTGATGCGTTTTGTTATTTGATTTTGCCATGTGATTATGGACTTTCCAGAATTGATTTTCCTCTGAGTTCAGTATTTTTGTGATTTTACTTTTTTCAATAAGTTTCTTCATAAATGTGTAAATGAATTTTTCAGTTCTTGCATGCTTGCAAGAATATCTTTCAGCAATTCAACATTCAATAACTTTAGGCATGATAAATGCAGGGTATTTAATTTTACTTAAAGACATCTTTGTGTAAATTTCTCTAAATCTTTGGCAATTTAACTCTTTCAAGAATAATTGCATACAAAAAAAAATCCAAATGTGGTTGCCAATGATCTAAGAAGATGATTGGATGAGTTGAAAGGTTGTAATGTTTTATCAGCTAGCTGGATGACCTAAAATATACTAACAGGTGAAATTGACAACTTTTTTAAATCTCTATTGGATAAATCTGATAATCCGCTGGTACCAATGTTAGAATCTATATATATAGACAAGACTTGTATATACTTACTTTCTACTTTTCAGTGGCCTTTCTATGTGGCAACCACATGCAAAAGTCTCAACTTCAACAATGACACACTGTCTATGGTACTTTTGTAAGCATTTACCACACTGAATGTAGGACTCTGATCGACCTTGACAGAGCCCAAACTGGTTTGCCCCACATTGTTCTCTTAGTTCTGGTCCTCTGTTGAAGATAAAAATACCATCTACAAGTAGGTGGTATGACACACAAGGCTCCTTTTTCAGATGCATGGACAAGAATTCAACCGTTCCATTTGGTTCCTGGCATTCATGTCTGAATGTTTCTTCGATGCCATTAAGTCGTTTGTGAATACAAACATTCAACTTGAATGCCATTGGAATGAACCTAAGGTGAAACAAACCTAAAATCAGATAATAAATTAATTAAAACAGATTTTCTTCTCCTTTCTTGTGTATCCTATTTGTTTACTACTTTGCAATTTCGAATACAGTAATATATCTCCTATGCTTTTTCATTTCACAATTAAAAAATCAGAAATTTTTAGTATTTTCGTTAAATCTTGCTTGCATTGGTTATCTAGTAGGACACAAAATTTCAGACTATGGTATGACATCCATCAAAAAACAATGTTGGAAGGTCAATCACATTTTAACATGTTTATTTTTTTCTCATTACACTAAGTTGTTATCAGATCTTAAAGATTCAAACCAATTTAGCTTATTCAGCTCAGTATAGATAACATTAAGTATCCAGTTGATTTTTAGTATTATGAATAACCTGTCAATTCAAAATATGTAATTTTATCTCAATTTATCAAAGAAATACCTAAGATATCTTCATCTTTGCAGAAATTATCCATTTTCTTCAGCTCCATCTGAATAATTGTCTTATCATTGTAATTTTGCGTCTGCAATGATATTAAGAAATCATTTCAATAACAATAAATTAATTAAAGAGTTTATATTAATGTTATGTTCAACAACCTCCATAAGCATCCACACCAATAAACCTATATGATATTCATGATGTATGAAGAAAGAACAAATAACTAGATGTATGGATTGAAGGTTGTTTAAGGTCCAGGACTAGTTAAATGCACATTCATGATGACAACATGATAAGGAAATAATAAATTGACCCTGTATTTTTTCTAGAACAATATGCTGGCTTGGACTTTTAACATGTTAGTTCACAAGAAAACACTCCACATGAAGTCACTCAGACCCATTATCCTGAGCAGAACAATCCTTAATTTTACCTCTTGATGCGATGTAATTAGCTGAAAAATAGCATATTTGCAAGTCTTTGGTTTGAATTGAAGTCAAACCCATGACCTGCACTTCATGCTACAACAGGATAACAAAGGGGTTACATATGACTTGATGTAACTTTGATATATTAAGTTGAACTTGGACTTTCACTTGCTTTATGCAGATTTTTAACAATCAGTTGTATTAATGTTCCGGACCATATGAGTATTTGGACCATACGAGTATGGTCATGACCATATGGGTATATACTCATCATATGGTCGGAGTAATTAACACTCTGTTACAGTTTACTTTTAATACTTCTAAACTCTTCATATGGTATGACTGTTCTTTAAAAAGACGCTATCATATAGTTAATTGTATCTTTATATTATAGTAAAAAGATTAGCTAAATAAAAATTACAAGTTTCACAGTTAATTTTACTTACTTGTCAAAATTATAATAATCACAATTTATACCGATGGTCATTATCAATGAGGAAGTAAATGTCACCCCAAGCCTACATGCAAGAATGTAATTAGCGATGAAAACTTTTTTACGTAGTATTTTAATTATAAAAATAATACATTGTTTTTTAGATAACGTTTTTGTATTATTGAAACTTTTATAATGTGATTTACAAAAAAATACCTATATGGTCCAAATACTCATATGGTCCGGCCCGTTAATAACCAAACGAGTATTATACTCATATGGTCCGACCATACACGTATGGTCGGACCATATGAGTATACGCATATGGCCATGACCATACGCTTATGGTCCAAATACTCATATGGTCCGGAAAATTAATATTTTTGAGTAAGAGACACAAAGTTATGGGTTATATCAGCTGAAGGGCTAAAAAAAATTTCAAACAGAAATGTACATGTATTTTTACCTTATCTATCTCTGAAAACTCTGTGCAGACAATGGCAAGTCTAATTTGTTGAGCTTTGGTTTCAGTTCCAAAAATGAAGACAGACAGTCCACTGAAAATTGTCCAAGAAGCTTTGGTTTGGACTTTAATTGGATAAACATGGTCTCTTATGTATTTAGTTGGAATGTTCTCTATGTATCTAGTAAAGAAATAATAAAAAGGTATTTTGAGTATTCCATATAAATTTCAAATACTTATATATCAATTACAATTAACATTAAAACAATTTTTTTTCATAGCTAATAAATATACCTTATGATCACATATTTTGAAGAAACAACATTTCAATAGTGTAGTTATTGGCACTGCAAATTGCAAATGTTCATGCAAAAAACATACCATGTTCAACAATAAATGTATTAACATTAATTTATGAAGAAAAAACCCACACTGTCCTCAATTACAACTAATCCCTGTTTCCATCAGTCTTATACCAATATTAACCTTTAAATCATGAGTAAATATTAGCATCCTAAGTTTTTATGCCCCACCTACGATAGCAGAGAGGCATTATGTTTTCTGGTCTGTGCCTCCATTCGTTCATCCGTCTGTGTGTCCGTTCGCTTCAAGTTAAAGTTTTTTGTCAAGGTAGTTTTTGAAGAAGTTGAAGTCCAATCAACTTGAAACTTAGAACACATGTTCCCCATGATATGATTTTTCTAATTTTAATTCCAAATTAAAGTTTTGACCCCACTTTACACGGTCCACTGAACATAGAAAATGATAGTACGAGTGGGGCATCCGTGTACTATGGACACATTCTTGTTGGCTATATTGTTTTGTGGTGTAAGTGTACCTGATGAAGGTAAATTCAGAAAGAGCACTTCTTATACAGCAATTTATTATCAAATTCTAATTTTAATTTTAATTACAAACTTGTCATAAAAATAATTGGAAATTGATAAATTACCCATCACCAAACTCTCCCATCGAAAATAGTTTTCTTCTGCATTCAGGAACTTTCCATTTCACATCTTCAGGATTGAAAGGAAGATTTTCTTTAATTTCCATGAACGTGTCAACCAAAGAGAGCCAGCAATCTCTTACATCAAGGATTGATATTTTATCAAAGAAATTCTCTATACTCTCCTCTGAAAATTTCTGCACAAAAAAGAATAGAAGGTTTTTAAATGATACTTTTATATAAATTATAAGAATAATTACACCTTATGTAAGAATCCTGGGTTTTGATTGGTTGATACCCAGTGTATTTTTCACCAATTCACTGTTATCAAACGAATATTGTCATTTTTTAACGCCCCCAGGGTATTTGCCAAAAAGATTTGCCTTTTTTACCCTCTCTGCCATGGTATTTGCCAAAAAGATTTGCCTTTTTTACCCTCTCTGCCATGGTATTTGCTAAAAAATACTCTATCCTACTGGACGTTTGTAAAGTCACGATCATCAATGCGTTTCAACATTAACATTCGGTGTAATTAAACAGATATATCATGTTCTTGAGGGGTATTTGCGAAAAATACCAGTCTTGAGAATGAACTTCCCTCACCTTACTACTCGTGAAATTCAACATTCTCTCGATTGGTATTTTTTGCAAATAAGAATGTGTCCATAAATAATGTGTCAATGGCACACAGATTGCGCCACAATTACATACAATGTTATATAAAAGGTATAAAACTCTAGAACAGTGAAAAAGACATCATCCGTATTTAAACATTGAACTGTGTTTTGTGGTAAATTAAACACTGTGTATATTAGCTTAATAACATTTGTTTGAGGCAACTTTTGTTCATTATTTGAACATGAATTAGGGCCTTAGTTTTCTCTATTAAATAGTTTTACATTTGTCATTCAGGGACCTTTTATAGCTTACTATGTGGTATAGGCTTTGCTCATTGTTGAAGGCTGTAAGGTGACCTGTAGTTGTTTATTGTGCAGTCATTTTGTCTCTTGTGAAGAGTTGTCTCATTGGCAATCATATAACATCTTTTTTTCTTATATTTAAGAAGTAAAAAGAAACAAATTCAGTTATTTTTCCATTTATCCATTTTAAAAGGAACATGACTAGTAAAAGTTATGCAACCCAAATTTAAGCTTGATCTGTTTATTTTGTAACAATGTTATAAGTTTTTAAGTTCTATAACATTTGGTCATGGCAGACATCTTTTTTTATAAGAAAGACAATATAGAAATGACAAATTCAGCATTTAAAAGGTACTCAACTAGTGAAATGACAGTTTCCAAATTCCAACTTGATGTAAGTTTTGTGGTAATACATATTGTGTATAAGTTGCATACCATTTGGTTGAGTCATTTAACTTTGCAGTAATAAGACAGGTGTTGAAATCAATTGGTTTAGGTGTTATAATAGTATCATATAAAATATTTTATGGACCATCAAACAGTAATGTTACTTATGCTAGTAGTCCATATTATTTGTCTTACAGATTCAATGAGGTTTTTCACAAACAGGGCAGTTGTTCCGGTAAAAGTCTTCTTCATTTCTGGTTTTGGTTCACAGTCTGTAAGATGTACATAAAAAAATACAGGTGAACATAGGCTTAAATACACCTACATATAATAGAAATCTATAAACAGACAATGGTAATTCCTTATGTTACTTGCCTAGCATAAAAACTTATCAGGAAATATAAAGTACATATTAAAGTTTTTTGAATTCCTTCAAATTGTTTTCACAATGTCAAGGAGAGTTTATAAGTCATAAATGTAGCATTGTATAAAGACATAAATGATACATTTAATGCTGTGTGTCTGCCTTTTAAAATGAAGGAGTTTATAAAACAAGTGAAACTGCGAGCTACTGCTCACTGATGATACCCCCGCCGCAAGTGGATAATATATTTAATAGTGTTCGGTAAACAGGAAGTTGTCAAGTATTGAATCTGAAAACCCATCACACGGTATAGCTGACTTATATAAATCCTGAAATCAAATTTCAGAAATCCTTGTATTGTAGTTCCTGAGAAAAATGTGACGAAAATTTTCAACTTGGCTATCATGTGTAAAATCATACACGTGTTCGGTAAACAGGAATTTGTTAAGTGATCAATCTGGAAACGCATCACACGGTATAGCTGACTTAGATAAACCCTGAAACCAAATTTCAGAAATCCTTGTATGGTAGTTCCTGAGAAAAATGCGACGAAAATATTCATGGGACGGACCGACTGACTGACTGACGGAAGGACAGACAGAGGTAAAACAGTATACCCCCCTTTTTTAAAGCGGGGGTATAACAAATTATCAATGAAATGAAAATAACTAGGGATGAATGAAGCAGAAAAAGTTTTGTAGATTTGTTAAGCTTTACTTACATTGATCTGGATTAATTGAATCTTTAACAGGCTTTTCTTCCAATATTCCACCTAAATCTATTGTGTCTGGAATCTTTATATAAAAAAAATATGTGGTTAAATAATATTTCAATTTTATTTTTATTTGATGTCTGGTTAATAATGATATCACTTTTTTAAGGAGTGTTTTCAGCTTTTCTGTGATTTTTTTTATTGACTTCTTACAACAAATTAAAATTGCTGGTTGAAATAACAATTTTAAGATAAATGAAAACAAAATATATATTTTATAATTTATATTTTTTTCTTGAACAGGATAATTATTTTTCCATTTTCAATTAAATTTAAATTGCAGAAGATAAAACATTAATGCATAAAACAATTATTAAGTTTAGTATGTTGATATATAACAAGTTATCTGAAAAAAAAAAGAATGTTTGACAAACAACTGATACTTCACAAAAGGTTAAAAGGGTCTGCTTTTCAAATCCAGAATGGATAAAGTTCTTAGTATACAATTCATGTATATAAAGAAATTTTGGTATACCAATTGCACTTTGATACCAGAAAGGCATGTGCCTATTAATTTAAAACAAGAGGCTCTCAAGAGCCTGTGTGGCTCACCTGTATTTACTGATGCTTTGGAAATCATGTAAATTAAGGTAAAAACATAATTTGGAGCATTAGATCTTTAGATATTATTAGATACTATAATGATATCTAGGATAATAACAAAAAACTGCAAAATTTTCGTACAATAACTAACTCAGGGGCAGAAACCCAACAATGGGTTGATGGATATGTCTGAAAATTTCAGTGTAGATAAATTCTAATATGATGAATATTTTTGTCCACTGTCAGATTTGCTCTAAATGCTTTAGTTTCAGAGATATAAACCAAACACTGCATTTTACCCCTGTTCTATTTTTAGCCATGTCGGCCATGTTGGTTGGAAATCAAGGTTGTCAGACACATTTTCTAAACTATATACCCTAATGATGATTATGATCAAGTTTGGTTGAATTTGTCTCAGTAGTTTCAGAGGAGAAGATTTTTGTAAAAGGTTACAAAAATTTGTGATATTTAAAAAAAAATTGACTATAAAAGGCAATGACTCCTTAAGGGTCAACTGAAAGTTATGGTCATGTCTGACTTATTTGTAGATCCTAATTTGCCGAAGAATTATTGCTGTTTACAGTTTATCTCTATCAATAATAATATTAAAAAATAACAAAAAACTGCAAAATTTCCATAAAATTATTAATTCAGACGCAGCAACCAACATCTGATTGTCAAATGCTTTAGTCAGAGATGTAAGCCAAAAACTGCATTTTATCCCTATGTTCTATTTTAAGCAATGTTGGTTGCCAGGCGGGGACATGTTCTTTGTTAAACTAGATACCCTAGTGATGGTTGTGTCCAAGTTTGGTTAAATTTGGTCCAGTAGTTTCAGGGGAGAAGTTTTTATAAATGTGTAAACTTTTTGCATGGAGAGTTGTCTCATTAGCCATCACTCATACTAAATCTTCATATTTTTATATCATATGAACTTCAAAATTGACATTTACTTACGATATTGTTTTCGCACATCTTGCAAGTGAAAAAATTAGCATCTTCCTTGGCAAGGCTCTCACCAACACAGAAAGGAAGTTTATGGAAGTGTCTACCACAAATTAAACAACCAATCTGCATAAAATATTTGTTTATATAAAAATTATACACAAAATTGAAAATAAAACAATTATAATACGTTGACATCAGTATGTTAAAATCATTACATATAATAAGCAGGTATAGATATTGTAAGACACAATCAAATATAGATTTAAAACATTTAGCTGAGTGCTGGCTTCAACAAATGCCAGAATATACAGTATTAAATAATTTCAATTAATAAAAGCATACTCAATGCTTCCTACGCCACAACAGGGGCAAACAATGAAAATATTTCCTTGTATATACTGTAAATTTAGAAATTATTACAACTTTTTTAATGCTATGTGATTATTGCAATTATTAAGACTCTCATTCTGATATCTGATACATATATCTCAATGCAGATTTAACATGAAATCACAAAAAAAATCATCTCACATTCTTTTTCATTCTTCAAAAAACAGAAGAATAAATGCAGGAATAATTTCTTTATTTACAGTAGTCTGTTGTAAACGAATGTCTTGATTCTATACCATATGATTTTACTTACACAAGGCTGTTCTTGAACATTAAATCCACAGCAGGGACAAGCATCTTTCATATAAACTGCAAGACATTTTTTGGAAGTTTTAATTATTACAAAATTAAAAACAAATAAAAATAAAACAGTCAGAGTTGTTAATTTCAGATCAGCCAAATGGTTGATATATATTTGAATTGAATGCAACAGTTCAACTGCATTTGAGTTTTGAGTGACACTCTTTGTTGAAGAGAGGTTGAGTGTGCTCAGATGGTTCAATTATGAAATAAGGAAAGAATATAATTGAAGTTAACTTGAAAATATGCTGATAACAATGAAATCATTTGATGGACAAGTTTCAATCAAAAAACAATTTACATTTGTAAAGATCTAATTTTCCAAACAGAATTTGCTGAGAAATTGATGATAAACACTGATATTTTCTGAAATCTCAAGACTGTCACACATTTGTAGAATCTAAATAAAAATGTTCAATGTTTACAAAAATTATATATAAGATGGTAAAAGAAGATTTTATCTCTTCCCCTATAACTGTGGATTATAAAATACTCATTTTAAGGTTGGTCTTTGAAAAAAAATGAGGGATGAATGCATCTGAATTTGTGAAAATTATCAAATATATCCATCAGATTATACAAAAACATACATACAAAGGATTTTTTTTTTTTAAAGTACTGTACAAGGAGAGAAATACTCTGAAAGTCAATTCTTCATAAGATATTTTAATTTCTATATAATTACCTTCATACAGTAATAAGGTCTCTGCAATTTCTTTCCTTTTTTCCTGGACCTCTATTTGTGTAATGCCTGTTAATTCTTTTTTTGACAGTATTCTCTCTGCAAACTACAATATTTGGCATAACTTATAGTTCATGGTGTTTATTTCACATATTTCCATGAAAATAATAATATGTGAATATCATCATTTATAATTATTTACATATATATTAATATCTCCATATCATCCCTTATTAATAACTGTACAAAGTGGTTGTAATTTGTTGCTGTGTTACATATTTATTTTTGGTTCATATTTTTGTACATTAATTAGGCTGTAAGTTTTCTTCTTGAATTGTTTTACATTTGTCATATAGGGGGCTTTTGTAGCTGACTATGCTGAATGGTCTTTGATCATTCTTGAAGGCTGTACGGTGACCTATTTATTTCTGTGTCTTTTGGTCTTATACATTGATACAATTTTAATTCATTAAAACATCAAGATGTTGTATCCAAAGCATTTGAATGAATTAAAATAAGCATAACAATTGGAAAAAGATAACAGACTAATTACCATTAAACAATATACACCACAATTGTAACCATCTAACTGCAAAGCATGTTTTTCAACATACAATTTCCATTCTTTTGTTTTTTCTGCAAATAAGTGGGTTCTATATGCCAAATAGTCACTGAAAGAAATGAAAAAATGTTGTCAAATCATATAAAAAAAGTCATTTGACCTTCAAAAGAAAACTATATGTTGTTTGCTGTTTTCAAACTGATAATAGAATTATTTTCGTTAGCAATTTTCACTTATTTGACTAGATATATAACTATTTTCATGTTGTATACATAGATTTGCAGATCTTATAAAATATTCTGCTGTGCCAGGATCCCATGATAAGCTCCTTGCTTTTTAAAGAATAAAGTTACATAAATCCTCAATGTCATATCAGAAATAGTCCCACATGATGAGGATGGACAGTCAAACAGATGGAGAGACAATCATGGTAAAACATAATAAGTCCAATAAACAGCCATACAACAATCAGTACATAAAATATAAAGTACCTCCAGTTTCTTTGAACTTGATACGCAACTGGTGCCTCGAAACCCATTGGATTGTAAAACTGTATTCGTCCATCAGTTGGTGTTAATATCTAAAAAAAAAAAAAAAAAAAAAATACAAGTAGAACTGTGAGCTACTGCTCACTGATGATACACCCGTCGAAATATTTTGGTTAACAGGAAGTAGTTGAGTGATAAATCTAAAAAAACAACACACGATATGGCTGACTTTCATAAACCCTGAATCCAAATTTCAGATATCCTTGTATTATAGTTCCTGAGAAAAATGTGATCAAAATTTGGGAATGACAGACTGACAAATAGACAACAGAGTTATAACAGTATACCCCCTTTTTAAAGGGGGAGGGGTATAAAAAAAAACCTTAGATTTCCAGTGATGACTGCTACATGCTATTCCTAATATCATCTTAAAAGGCAGTAAAAAAAGAAATGAGGGTACATCATGTAAAAAATCAGAAATCAAAATCACAAGAAGCTGACATGCATGTTATTAAATGTCAACTACCACTAGGTCCCAGTGATTCCCTGCTTGATTATATACTCCACATATCATCTCATAATCTGTTAAGATTTTCTAAAAATATATAAAAAAAAAATCTTACATGTAGATAATGGTTTGTTGTTTTTTCTATATAGATTTTAAGTTTTAAGTCTCTTTGTTCCTTGCTATTTTTTTGGTTGTTAATCATTGAAAAAAGAAGACAGAATTAAAACAATGCATGTTTTTAACTAGTATATCATGTATGTTTAGCATGTAAAATCATCAATTCAAATTTTTCTCAAAATCATTTGACTGTAATAAATGTAATTACTATGCTGTATATTATTAGCACTGGTATATTATGATAGCGTTTCAGCATTGATTTTAACTGAATGTTCATTAAATCAATAGACTTTTACCGTTTGGAATAGATTCTGATTTCCAATTGAATCTCCTTTGCATATGTTGGTCATTACTGCAGCAGTTATATGCAAGATATTTCTTCCATTGTCTTGTTGTGCTTGACAAAGTACAGCCAAGTAGGCATCAATAACCTTAATAAAAATGTGATGTTTTTAAAATTTAAATATATCAGCACTTAAATTACTGTTAGAACCTTAGTTTAGGATTATAGTATTTATAATTTTTAAAGAATATACAGTTTTCAATTGTTACCACTTTAATGCAGGTATTAGTATAGTATTACACCATCAAAGTCATAACATTCTTCCACACCTTGAAGTGAATATAGTATATACATTAAAACTAGTATGTATCTTCAATACAAAATGTTGTTAAAAAAAGTCATTAAAATATCCATCAATTTTACCCTTTTAGATCTTTTGAAGGCACCTACTAATGATCAATCCTACAAAGAGAGTTTGCATTAAACCACATCCATTGAAATTAGAAATTTAAAAAAAATCAAAAAAATCTATAGTTTCTATGAAAATTATGGCCTCCGTGGCCATTTTCAATTTTCAATGTCCACCAAAGTAAAAAAAAATCATGATCTTGATAGTTTTCAACTCAAAAATGTAATATATAAAATATAAGAATTAATCTGGAATATTTTTATATTTTAAAACTTACCTGATCAGTCAACCAACGATTCCCAAAAAGTGATGCGATATCAATGTCTGTTACATTTACCCCATAAACCTTGGCCAGAATATAATGGGATGCATTTCCAATTGACTGAATTTTTCTCAACAAGTCAGTTGCTGAAATTATACAAAAGTATACAAATGATAAAGTTGAATTCCAATTTCATTAATACTTCACAGACACAGATCTCAAAAATTACAATATCATAACCCAGGCAGGCCATGTGTAAATTTCCAACAAATCTATGGCTTATAAATTTATGAATTATTTTCAAAGAAGTATATTGTCAACTAACATTGATAGATTGTAAGAATCAAGCACTATAATTTAATCGTGTGAAAAATTTCAAAATGCATTACTGTGCCTACACCATCATTTATTTGTTTTGGAAAATATAAATTATTGTTAGAACAATTTAAAAATTCATACTTACCATTTCTTCTATCTATTTCTGTGAGGCTGATTGTCATTGATTTCTTTGACTCTTCATTGCATAGCCCTAAAAAATCAATAACAGCTGTAGTATTCATTTTCTGTCAAATTCTTTTATGCATTAGCAGGTTTGTTCCTTGAACCATATATCAAATAATAGAAGTATGTGCTGTTTTACATTTCCCAACTGCTTGTTAATAAATCTTTCTTTTAACTCTTGAAATGTCTGTCCTTGGCAAATGATTTGTAAATTCAGAAATTATTCAATGTCCTTTTAGACTAAAATGAGATATTATTTTTTGTGATATCCTGAAAAATCCTTTTTGATTCATATAAAAGATTTCAAAATTGGAAGTTTTTTAATTATTGCAGTTTATAACCCTGTTGCATTTTTTGCAATAATAAAAACATCAATTTTTTTTTTATAATTTTCAGTACCGTATTTCTCCACTCTCAATAGTGTGACTTGACTGTTAGTGTTGCTCTCCACCGATTGCAACTTATGGTTTTATATAACAAATTGCAATTTGCTTAGAATTGTAAATGAGTTGCAATAGTCATAGAGCAGTACTAACAGTCAAGTCAGTGTAATCAATTAAAAAGTTCAGAAAGACTCAAGCTTTATCAAAATTCCACGGAGGATATGTATTGTAGTACACTTATATGAATGAAGGAATATATGATTTCCATTAGAAATTCATTAAAAAAAACCTTATAGAATGAAATTAATGTGCATAGGCTATTCTCATATTTTTTAATAGGGGACATAAATGTTGATCTATCTGATTACATATATCATGTAAGTTTTTATATTACCATTTTTTTGAGAATATATGCTAAAAGAATTATAAGATAAGAAAAGGAAGGTAACACAACAATCCTCAATGAATGATCTAGAAAAGATCATTTACAATATAAGATCAAACACTCTACAATGATTCTCATATTTTTACACAATAATTGATAAATGTAAGATTTGTCTCCCTTAATTCTTTGTACAATTATAAAAGGGTAACTAAATTCAAACAATGTATAACTATTACCTGCAGAATATACATTTGAACTCATTTTAACCGGTGATAGTGTCTTTGTGTACTTTCTCCAATGTGGTCTTCGCATAAATGGCACTTTTTTTATGCTTGCAGATCTCTTGGTAAGACGTCTTGTGAAATTGCCTGCAATTTGAATTAAAGTTAATAAGCATTTAATATTGCTTCAACTGTTCTACATTACTCAAATTAATCAAAAGGCTGTCTAAAAGACGGTTAACCAGATTTTTATTACATTAAATTGTGTCTTGCCATTTTCCAATCTTTCAAAAGCCATAACTTCCAAACAGTCAAGGTAGCCCACAATTAAAACTAAACAAACCATAGATACTTATGAACATGAACATCTATGCTAAAACACATTTAATCTCAAATTTCTTTATACATGAAATAATTTTAGTGTAAGAAGCACTTCTACACACTTTAATTTGAAGTGTTTATATTTATGCCCTCAATACTATAGAAAGTACCAGGACATTATGTTTGCCGGTCTGTGTGTCCATCTATTAATCATGTTCATTTATCCTGTATTAGGTCAAAGTTTTGGTCAAGGTGAAGCAGCATCAACTTTAAAAAACTTATTACACCTGTTCCTTACTGCTTTTTAATTGCTTTTTTCCTAGCAGATCTTTTTAATACAAACTGTTCTTGACATTTTAGATAGGTGATCATTAAAATCAACAATTTAATCATAATTTTATCCCAAAAAAATTGTACGGGGAACTTACTTTTTTTTTGCTGAAGGTTGTTTTTCTGCTTTCTACTTATGGTCTTCTTTTTGGTAGCAGGCAAATTTAATCGTAGACCATTTTGATGAGGTGCTTCCATTTCCGTTTCCTTAACCAACACTGCCAGTCTATTATTTAACTCTTCTAGGTATTGGCTGTTATTAATACAAAATAAATTAGATGTAATTTGTTTAATGTTGTCTAAACATAAGTTTCGAGCTTTGGAAGAGGAATTTTCTACTGTGTTATCTCTGCAAGCAGTTGAATCTTGTTGGCATTCATCTTTCATTGAGCTGCTTGCATTGTTAACAATCAGTGTTTCTGTTCTGTTTGTTTCCAGAAGTCCAAAATCAATGTTGAAATGAGGGGTTGCTTTGTAGTACTCTGGCAGTGTATTCCAATCTTTGTTTGGCATGTTCATCATGACTGCCAGCATATGCTTACATGGCCAGTGATGTTTTCTCCAATCTGGACATGAACATTTTGGTAAATCATCATTGAGTCTAACTTGGTATAAATTGTCAGACTCAACACTTCTAACCAGCAGATCATGGTTAACTTCTTCCATATTTTCAATGGGGATCAGTGTAGCCGCAGGTGGAATTCTGGCTAAACAATGGTCAACAAATTTTCTTGGACGGCTTCTTAAAAACTCTGGAACATCATTAGAATACTTTCTATAGTTATCCAAGGACTGAATGTTGTATTCTTTATACCTGGAAAATAGAACCATCCTTAATGATGAATGGGATTTGGTAAATAAGATAGAATGACATTTTATAACATTAGTTTTCAAATAAAACGAAAAAAGTGAATTAACAAAATTAAAAAATATTTGAACTTTTGACTTGTGAGTTTCATCCAATCTATTTGATTTAATTAAAATTGTGTAAAAAGTATTAATTTGAAATACAGTAAAACAAGAATGTGTCCAAAGTACATGGATGCCCCACTCGCACTATCATTTTCCATGTTCAATGGACTGTGAAATTGGATAAAAAATATAATTAGGCATTAAAATTAGAAAGATAATATCATAGGGAACATGTGTACTAAGTTTCAAGTTGATTGGATTTCAACTTCATCAAAAACTAACTTGACCAAAAACTTAAACCTGAAACATGCACTTTCATTTTCTATGTTAGGTGGACCGTGAAATTGGGGTCAAAAGTTTAATTTGGCCTTCAAATTAGAAAGATCATATCATGGGGAACATGTGTACTAAGTTTCAAGTTGATTGGACTTCAACTTCATCTAAAACTACCTTGACCAAAAACTTTAACCTGAAGCGGGACAGACGGACGAACGAACGGATGGACAGACAAACGAACATACGAATGGACGCACAGACCAGAAAACGTAATGCCCCTCTACTATCGTAGGTGGGCATTAAAAGTATTAATTTGAGATACAATCAAAACAACTTAAGGAATGGGCAAACATGGTCTCTAAATAAAAATCAACAATTTGAATAACAGGAACTGTTCATGTGCATTAATATTTACTGTATTCATGGTATTGGTGTAATCAGCATCTCTAACTTTGATTTAACTAAGAATTGAAAGCTTTCTTTTGTAATTTTATTGGTGTAAAAGCATTGACAGAAACACACACATAATGTCAGAAGGATAGAACACTTCATTCTTAAAATGTGCTTCAGTCAACCTTTTTAAAACATTATTAGATTACAAAAGAGATATTCATAATACAATATACCAACAACAAAAAACTGACCCAAAATTAACATTGTTTTAAACAAATATATGCAGTCAATAATTGCATTAAGTACGTATTCCCTAACTACTAATAAATAATGAGAGTAATCATTTTGGGGATTTAAAGTGGCTGCAAATGGTCTCAAACAATAAATTAATTTCTTATCAGAGTAAAAAATACCTCTCATAACTATCTGGTAAGTATTTGGTTACCAATGATGTCACCATACTTGACAGAGATTTATCTATATACTCTGTCAAGTAGTTTTCCTTGAGTTCTTTGTGTTGTCTTTCAAGGCCATTGGTTGTATTCACTCTGATGTTAAAGAGTGAATTTCTGAAAAGTTTTGACCATCTCTGAAAAAATTTATAATAAACAGACACCTAATAACATTGTGTAATAAACAACTTTTCAATTGTATAAAATGTGTGATAATGTTGCAAGTTATTTGAACTGTTCAACTGTTGATAATATAAAAATAAGAAGATGTGGTATGATTGACAATGAGACAACTCTCCACCACAGATGCATAATCAATGAGAAGACTAGACACACAACACAATATTTATAATGAATTATTACCACATCTGTAGTTCATGTTAACATTACAACAATCTTATTTTATATTTTAAGTACATATCTTTGATTATAACAGCTATAAAACTTGGTTATAATTTTGTCAAAATTGTAGCTACTATCCCTTTTATATACCTGTACTATTCAAAAAAATTAAGCTGGTGGTAATTGGTGTCAAAATTTAAATTTTAGATTAACAAACCTTGCAGTTCAGGAGCCATTTGTTTTCGAGCCAATTTCTCAAGGAGACCTTTGCCTTGAAAATATCACTGCTTCTTAATTGTTGCAAAGCATTTGCATATGACTCTGCAGAATCAGCATCAGCTATTTCTCTTAACCTGAAAGTAAAATTATTCAATCAAATCATTTGAAAAAATATGTAACTAATTCATGTAACTAACAAACAGATATGTCACAATTTGATAACTTTGAAATTTTTGTCTTACTGGTGCATTCCAGAATTTATTCACAACTGACTGTATGACAAAATCAATAAATGTTTCCTAATTGAGGGCTATATTTTCAGGGAGCCTACTTTCGTTTAAACATGGTCATTTTCCTTTTATGCACTCTAAAAGAATTGTCATGGATTGAAAACTGTTACTCATAGTCATGTGCTGTATGCAAACTAAATACTTACAGTTCATCTATAAAAGCATGCAAAGCAAACCATTGATCAACTTGCTTGCTGTGATAGTTTGGATGTTTGTAAACAACAGGTAGGTAGTTTGTTTACTATTTGATTGGACAATAAACATTAACTTCAATTTAAGTCCAATCAAATCCCAGTATATATTGAAACTCCACCTACCTATTGTTTGCAACCATCCAAGCAAACATAGTAAGCAAGCCGACCAAAGTTTTGTTTTGCATGCTTTTATAGAAGAGCAGTAATTGATTGTTGGAAATATAATTAAACATCTTAACGTTTGTATGTTGCTGGTAAAATGCAATAAGTAACATTTAATTTTAACCATCATGTAGCATCAACTACATTATATAATTTAGTATTTTTTTATGAGTTCAGAAGTACATGTGACAATGAATATATCTTTTTAACTTTATAAATAAGCATTACATTTTTTTAATTTCATCTTTCTCATCAATGCAATCATGCTTAATTTCTCTTAGCCATCTGTGCCAGGCTTGTTCCCTATGGAAGTCACAAAGATACACCATTAAACCTAAAACATACAAATCGTTCTATTCAATAACAAAGTTAAAATATTTTAGGCTATGTATTTAGGTGCTCAATGGCACACTCCAAAAGAATCTTTTACATAAATCAACACATCTAAACACTTGATAACTAAGTAACATGCATTCATACTGTAATTTGCAACTGACATAAACAATAAATTCACTTTTATAAAATCAATGTAAGGAGTTAACTATATGGTTTTATGTCGTGTAAAAAAAATATTTTATTTAAAAGGAATAAAATTCTTTTGAAATATCAGCTAATAATTGTAATAAGGAATTTAAAGTAAGATGCAACAAGGTAGACCAACAATATAATTGCAGTAAAATTATCTATTTTGTATTTTATTTTCATATATGTGTTTTTAAAAACCATATATGCCAGAATATAAAAAGTTTTTACTTTTTCAATGTGATTTATAAACTTTCAAAAACAATGCAGGTTTTCTCTTTCTGATAGTTAGTTCATCAAATTATTAGAAATAAAGTAGTAATTATACTAAATCATTTCTCTAAAATATCAATTAAAATAAGAACACTGAATGTAACACTGTACACTATATCAGTGGCAGATCCAAAGGGTCCTGGTGTAGGACACCCCTTTTTTTAGGATAATAAATGCATTTGAATGGGAGTATAAAGTTGAAATCCCTCTTTACTCCTTTTTTGAAATTGGCTGGATCTGCCCCTGACTATATATATATATATATAACTTATATATTGAAACACTAAGCCACCAATCAGAAAAGTATAAAGATGACAATATTAAAGCTGAAAGATTTCCATAATGTGTCCATTTTATGATAACTGGAACTGAAAATCATAAGTATTAAAATGTATGAAATTTATACTCTTAAGGAAAACAATAAGGGAAATTGAATTTTTGATTTATAATATTTAAAAAATTTGAAACAATGGTAAAACTAATAATAAATTAATCAGGGAAAATAACACTATCCTAATTCTTTATCCAAACTATAAGTTTACCTTCAATGTATATGTATACAACATTATAATAACTTTCAGCCATATTATGAAGTATTGAAATGAAAATGTGCTCTTCATGATATAAAGAAAAGAGCATAAATCTAAAGAAAAATAATAAGCAGGTGATATAAACAAAAGCTTGTGTGATTAAAAAAGCTTGTACAATGTATGTTCAGGATGTATGTATGTACGTATGTGAATATATAGTGATATAAATGCCAGTACAACAATTAAAAAGCACAACCACCCACTTACCAAATCATACGTACCAACAAGTAGAGGATATAATCTAGAAACAAAATTAAAAATTTAAGCAATGCATTGATATTCAAAAATTAAAGTTCATCATAAATTCAGGAAATGATCAATAGTTTGTATAATATTTTCAATTTGCATAAAATCCACTTATTCTGAATAGTTATGCTGATTTTGCAAAAAAAATCTTTTTTTTTATTAAAGTAAATATGTTAGTAGTGATATCGAAGGTAATTTGTAAAACATGAAATTGATAATTCAGTTACAATGTTTCATGAATTTTTCCTGAGTTTACCTTCAAATGTTTGTTCAAGCGCCCAAATTTCTCTCAAATCAAAATCACACATGAAATATTTGGGCTTCCACATGGGATTCCAATCTCTCAATTTAATGAGTGCCTCTTGAATGGTGTAGCGATTCTCATTAGCAACTATAAAAGACGCTACAACACTATATCCAACATTTGTATTGACGCAAACCAAGAACAGAGGAAGGTCATATCTCGATGTTTTATATGTTGCATCCAACAAGCAAATCTCCTGGCCATAAATATTTAGAAGCCTCTTCTGTGTTTCCGATTGATGAACAAAAAGAAACTGGGGAACTTCCTCAACATCATCATTATTTTTTTCTTTTTGTTTACCATCTGATCTGCATATTGTAAGAGAAAAAGAAAGAATAAGAAACACCACTTGGCATTGCAGTCTCTCATTTACATCAAGCTAACACTAATTTTGTTCACAAAGAGCATACTTATTGTCAAAGGAAGAACTTTAGAGACCCTCCTATATCTATTAATTTGAGAAATGGATTAAGGTAACCAAGATATGTTACTGTATACTGGAATTCTAATAGCATAAAGGAAATCTATCAAACATAAAGGATGTGTCCTCAAATATTTTTGGATATCTTCCCAACAAAACTTACAATATCATAAACTTCAATCTCCTATAAACAAAGTAAAAAGACAGAAAGCATCAAAAACGCATTGATAATCTTTCCTATTTCTTATATTCATAAGGTAACTAATAATTCTCACCCCAGTCTTAAAAAAAAAGTATCCAATGTATATTCAGCCTCCCATTTCCTCACCAGACATTGTAAATTCTGTTGATCATTCTTTGAAAACCTGAAAAAAAATCATAAATACAAATTTCTTACTTTTTAAACTCTATTAGGATCTGGTTGTCTGACAACGACAACGCAGATGATGACAACATCATACCATTAAACAATCCAAAAAAATGTTTTGTGTTTTTTATAAATGGTATCCCCCTTTTGCAAAAGACTTCATTCTTGAACCATATCATCGACAATATTCAGATGATATATTATAGAAAATATTGGAATGATTTATCATGTTTATAGGGGAAAAAATGAAGAAAAAAAAATGATAAGAACTAGAGGCTCTAAAGAGCCTGTGTGGATCATCTCAGTCTTTGTGCATATTTAACAAAGGACACAGATAAATTCATGACAGAATTATGTTTTGGTGTTGGTGATGTGTTTGTGGATCTTACTTTACAATCTTGCTGCTTACAATTATCTCTATCTATAATGAAATTGGCCCAGAAGTGACAGTGGGAAATATTTTGTAAAAATTGTTAAAAATTTATAAACATTGTTAAAAATTTAATTTAAAGAACATTAGTTCCTTAAGGGGTCACTTGACCACTTTGATCAAGTGAACTTATTTGGAGCTCTTATTTTGCTGTACGTTATTGCTATTTACAGTTTATCTTTATTTATAATAATATTTAAGATAAAAACCAAAAGCTGCCCTCCCTTCAGGCAAGGTGAGCTAATAAAAACATGTTAAAAAAAGCTTTCGGTGAGGCTCAATTCTTAGTCACTACTAATTAAAATTTCATTTTACTGGAACACAATGCTATAACTTGTTATGATGTAAAGAATATAACAAAATCTTTAAGCTTGATGAAAAAGGTGTGGAAACTAATTATTTGAGTGAAATTTCTAAGTACCATAACTCAAAATCATTACACTGGAACAAAAAATTGAACATCTGTAACTTGTCATTAAAAAACTACATACCAGTTATCAAATCAGCGTCTTCAAGCATGAAGAAAACAAGTGTGGAAAACTGATTATAACTGACAGACAGATGCAAACCTAAGGTCCCCTTCAACCTATGTTGGTAGTGGACTGATAAACTTAAAATCAAACACATGACCATAGTACTGACTATTATCCTACCTTGTCTTGGTTAAGGCTAAATACATATGATTTCTTATGTCTCGCTCATTTGGATGAAATCTTCTGTTAGTTATAGGCATGTCCAAAGAAAGTTCTCTCTTAACAAAGATGTTTAGGTGCCTCTTCATTTCGGACACTTTCCTGACACCATCAAAAACCAATTCCCTGATGTGTTCTTTCACTTGGCTATCAAGTGGTTGGGAGTATCCTGAAAACTGAAATGGATAGGGACAACTAATAAAATGGTATACAGTAAAGGAGAATGTCATAACATTTATATCTAATAAGTAATGGAAGAATTCACATATATTGAAAACATTCAATGAGCAACATTACAACCTATTGATTTTATGTGTATTCAGGGACTTTCTATACTAACGGGACTCATTTCTTTCGATACCACTGAACAAAACACTTGGTTTCGTATCTCTGATATAGGAACCTACTAGCTATTTGCTTATTTCACAGAACATATTTGTTAATATAAAATCTGATTAATATCCATTTACCATGACAAAAAATATAAGATTGAGACGTATCGTTTTGAAGAACACTCCAGTCGTGTAGAAGGGTTTACATATCGAACAAGATGGCCACCACTTGTAATTCACTAACAAAATACCTCTAAGTTCAAAAGATCTTATATTTTATAAAACTATCTGAGGAATGTTTTCAAAAACAGCATTTTGCAATGACAAAATGTATAAATTTTGATAAAAATGTTTTTTCGTTTAACTTGAACGTACAGTTATGAAGAAAAATTCGTAAATATAAAAAAATTGCTATGAAGTCAAGTGACATCAGCAACAGCACAGTTCTGTCTGCAAATTTGTATAGACATGCTTATAAGTGACTAGTCCCACTAGTATACATTGTAGACTGTCCCTGGTGTATACAAGAATCATTGTGTTCTTTGGTCACTTATTGAATACGTTTTCAATATTTGAATTCTTTGTTACTCTCTTTATTTATTCATTGACAATTGGATAATTAAATAAAAAAATGTGAGGAACTATATCTTTTTCTTCACATTTATAAGAATGAAATATTTAACATGTTTAATAAAATATGAAACTGCACATCTGAACCTACGTATGACAAAAAAAGAATGACCGAAGAAATCAGATCGTAGGAAAGAAATTAAAGAACTCACACAAATTAATTGTAAATTATTGCAAAATTTGTAGTTATTAAAATCTGCAGTGATTATTTCAGCTGTAATATTTTTTTTGGTAATTGCTTTAATTATATTTCACATTTTGTTAAGTTGTCATGGATTCATATTAATAAATGAACACACTAATTTCTAAATTAACAATGACTTTATAAACATTTTTACATTATTTGTATGCACTGTATTAAGATGATAAATATATGCATTACTTCACCAATTAGATGATTTTGATGAGATTTGGCATCAGGAAGAATTAAGACAATCTTCACGTCTTTCTTTACATGATTGAAATTGGCTGCTCTAAGGTTGGATGCACATTTTTTTCTCCTGTAAGTACTATCAAGGCCATCAACCTGTAACATTGGATCAGTTTTTTATATTCATATAAATGAATAATAACTATAAACATTTTTTGTCATAATAGGACAATGGACATTATTGCTATACAGGTACTTTTCAAAGTTACTACAAAGTTAACTCTACTTGTAGTACTAATTATATCCCCACCTGTAATTCTAAGAATGTGCACGGATGCCCCACTTGAACTATCATTTTCCATGTTCAATAGACCGTGAAATGGGGTAAAAAATCAAATGGTATTTAAATTAGAATAATCATACCATAAGGCACATGTGTACTAAGTTTTCAAGCTGATTGGTTTCATCAAAAACTACCTCAACCAAAAACTTTAACCTGAAGCGGGACAGACGGACGCACAAACACAGACCAGAAAAAATAATGCCTCTCTACTATTGTAGGTGGGGCCTAAAATAAAATATTGTTTGTTTCCCCAAACCCGACCGACCCTGCAAAATTGGTGCTACTCATAAAATATAATTTTCAAAACTAAGTCAATATTATTTTATTCATTTTGGATTTTCTGGCTTGCAGGATCGTGCTATAATGTTCAAGCTTTTTGGAAATATAAAATTATTTCCCTACCTACCTACCCACACCTGGATTGGCAGGGTCGGGATTGGGGAAACAAACAATATATTGATTTAGGCCTAGGGCATAAAAAGAATATGTGTCTTAAGTACAAAATGCATGCTCGTACTATAATTTTCCATGTTCATCAGGATACCATGAATTGAGTGTTATAACAATTTTAAGCAACATAAACAACCATTTCCTGGTAACATTTTAGGTATCTTCCATTTAAGGAATATAGTTACTTTAAGAAAGAAAAAGAATAGTTTACCTTAAAGTCAGGAAACTTAACAACAGCTTTAAGAGTGATCTGTGACTTGCAGTCCATCTTCTTGGTACTCTGAACTAAAAACCTTTTCTTTGAATTTTTGGTGTATGGATGTTCTTCTTCCATCTCATCCTGTAAAAAAAAATGGAAAAAATGCACATACAACATCCATGCATGTATCATCTATATTATCACTTAACTAGTATACATATTTGTTAAGGGCCAGCTGAAGGAAACCTCCAGGTGCGGGAGTTTTTCCCTACATTGCAGACCCATTGGTGGCCTTCAGCTGTTGTCTGCTCTATGGTCAGGTTTTTGTCTCTTTGACACATTCCCCATTTCCATTCTCAATTTTATGTATCACAATTAATTATAGGTGTTTCACATATAACAACTTATAAAATACTAAATTTAATTCATTGACTCCTTAGTATTAAAAGGTTATCTCAGGGTACTGATTTAAATTTAAATGATAAACTAAATGTACATTTTTTTTAAGATGCACTTCAATACTTAATTGAAAGGGGGTGTCATTGGGTTTCTGTTACCCCACCCTTTTCATAAAATTTAAATTTCAAAAATGTATACCTATTACATGTATGTATTAATTTATGTTTTTTGATTGAGTTAAGTCTGCCAATTGATATTTTATCATGTGTTTTTCTATGTTGTGATGTTATGCTATTGTTTCAGCAAAATTTGTAAGGGTTCCGCGGAACCCAGTGTCTCGCCTACTTTTGCTGAAAAACACAGGCTCAACAAAAATGAGGGAAAAAAATTAAAAATATCATTCTTGATACTATGACTGTAAGAAGCTTCTGACCAAGTTTGGTAAAAATCCAGGATAGTTTATGAATCTAATAAATGTTTAAAAACTTTAACTGCAACCTGTATGTAATGTTAACTGGAAAAAAATCCATTTATAAGTAAAATACACATACACATGTACAAAATATTAACAAAATTTCCATCTAAATACTAGCTTTGATCATAAACAAGCTTCTATCTAACTTTGGTACAAATTAAAAGTAGTATAAGAAAGTTATTATTTTTTTTTAAATTTAACCACAGAGTGAATGTGTTGTTTCTTGGCAGAAAATCTAAGTCCATTTAATAGTAAAATATTGAAAAAATGGAGTAATTTTTTTACAAAATTTACTTCTGTATATTTTCTTATGATCATAAACAAGCTTCTGTCCATGTTTGGTACAAACCCAGGATAGTTTAAGAAAGTAATGGAAATTTTAAAAACTTGAACCACAGAGTGAATGTAATTTTTACCCGCAGAAAAACTAAGTCCATTTATAAGTAAAATACGGAAAAAATGGAATTTATTTTTACAAAATTAATTTCTGGATACTATCTTATGATCATAAACAAGCTTCTGTGCACATTTGGAAGTAATCCAGTATAGTTTAAGAAAGTTTTTAAAATTTCAAAAACTTTAACCACAGAGTGAATATTTGTGGCCGCCGCCGCCGACGGAATGTAGGATCGCTTAGTCTCTCTTTTTCGACAAAAATCGAAGGCTCGACAAAAAGGGAGAAGGTTTGGATCCATTAAAACTTTTAATTCCCACTGCAAATGTTTGCACCTGTCCTAAGTCAGGAATCTGATGTACAGTTGTTGTCATTTGTTTATGTAATATATACATGTTTCTTGTTGTTTCTCATTTTTTATAGAGATTAGACCGTTGGTTTTTCGGTTTGAATGGTTTTACACTAGTAATTTTTGGGTCCTTTTTAGCTTGTTGTTCGGTGTGAGCCAAGGCTCCATGTTGAAGGTCGTACATTGACCTATAATGGTTTACTTTTTTATAAATTGTTATTTGGATGGAGAGTTGTCTCATTGGCACTCACAACACATCTTCCTATATCTCTTTTCCAATATTATTTGGCTTTCTATGTAATGTTATGTAAAAGTGGAATAACAAAGTGTCAAATGTGAGAAAATTGGTCGATAAAACACTGACCAAGAAAGATTACTGACGCAGTTGTGGGAACTTTATTGAATAATATTTCTGATAGTTTTACCGCCCTATTCAAATATTTCCAAGCTGAAAAAGGTGACCTATTCCAGCAGCACAACCTATCACCTTGTTTATAGGACCCAGTGTACAAAGGTTGCACAATGTACTTCCTTGAATCTACCAAACCTATGTAAGAGATAGGAGTATTATAAATTAAACTAATTCTAATCAAAACTGTTCAAATATATTAACTATTGAAGACATTAAAAGTACATATATATTTAGTTTGTATTTAACACATCAATCTGTAAAATGTACAATGTCTTTCAAGTTAATAAATAAATTTCTTATTTTTATTGCTAAAAAGAAAATTTTGAAATACCTTTTTGGCAACAAGTTTCTTTTTATCATTCACGTGTCTGTCTGGCCCGTGATGACAGTCCCACACTTCAGACCCCAAAAGGCAATACGGAATACCATCAAAGGGGATATGGTTATCCCACCAAATTTTTTTCTTGTCCAAATTATCCAAGTCTACAAGAGAAACTGAACCTGTAAGCACATGCAATATTGCCAGCGCACGTTACCGGTATATAATTTTGGACTTAATTACACCTTATTTAAGAATACTTGGTTTTGATTGGTTGATAGCCAGTGTATTTTTCACCAATTTACTGTTATCAAAAGAAAATTTTTCATTTTTTAACGCCGCCTAGGTATAAGCAAAAAGGATAAGCCTTTTTTACCCTCTATGCCGTGTTGTTTGCCAAAAAATACACTATCTGACTGGACGTTTGTAATGTCACGATCATCAATGTGTTTTTTAACGTTAACTACTAGTCTTGAGAATGAATTTCCCTCGCCTTACGACTCGTGAAAATTAACATTCTCTCGAATGGTATTTTTTGCAAATATCCCTCCTTTAATAATATGATTTATCTGTTAAGTATATATATATATCAAAATTATAATTTACTTGTAATTATCAAAGAATTTAACACAATATCTTTTTTCTGTTGTTAAATGGATTTACAAAACCAATTGTATGAACTTGATGAAAGGAAAGAAGATAACTCTGCCATAACTCAATGTTTCTTACTGCTGTGAACTTTACAAATAAGTCAAGGTCTATATATGAGTATTATTGTATTTAGCAGGATGAAAAAAAAAGCTTTAAAAATATTAAATATATTTCCTGCCATTGTGTGGCAGGGGACAAAACAGTTACCTTTCTGATTGAAACCAGCTTCTCTGTAGTATAATATGTACTTAGAAGTGGTCTCCAGTTCATACTTTCTAATTGCAGCATAAGCAGATTCAATATCTGGATGATATTTTAAGTTAATGGTAGACATTTTATTTAATTTTTGACCTGAAATGAAAAAAATATTATATACATATCTTCATGTAAATATGATGTACATGGTAAAAGTTGCAAACAAAGACTTTTTTAAAAAATGATGTCAAGGTAACATTGATTCAAGGAGTCTTTTAACATTTAATAATTACGTTAATAGATGTATGTTTCATTATAATACTTTACTCTAATTGGCTAACTGCACATCACATGTTATTCCTTAAGCAATTGCATTACTCAATAAAACTTTTCGTTCAGGATAACATGTGGTCTCACAATAAAGTGCTAGGTGAATTAAATAAAACTATTATAAAATTCGTGTTTTCATGATTATAGCTAAAAAATGTAATTATATTATTGAATGCTTCTTTTTGTAACTTCATAGGCAGGGGCGTAGCTGCCGTTAGGCACTATAGGCACGTGCCTACACATATTTTTTTCACAATTTTTTTTTTTAATTAAAAAAAATAATAAACAAGGTTATCTGTAGATGAACACAAATGAAGTTGTCAAAACTCTTTGATTATCGAATGTCAGGTGTACACTAGCCTCTCGTCCTTAGTGAATGGAATATTGGATATAATTGAACGTTTGTATATGATTTTACCTTATATAGAAACAATAAACTAGAACTTTGGTCATTTGTTGGTACTGATCATTTCACTTCTATGAACAAAAACTTGAATGAACCAAAACTTAGACACATGATTTTTTTAATTAGTTGTTGTTAGTTTTCAACTAGTTTTCCACTTTGTCTTTACCCGACCTACAATCAAACTTTTGCCAATGTTGGTCGTCCGTTTTGCCCACCGCTTTGCAGAATGTATAAATACGCAGTCACTTCTGGTCAGAATGGGGACATTAAATCCGATGCCTAGTTGTAAAGAGAATGCCACTCTTTGAGGAGTTCGTATTTAGTCTACTGAAAGGCAAAATTTCTGCTGCTATCCAAGTAATCCATCATTTTCCAATGCATGCCATTTTCAAAATTCCAGACCTTCGTTCTGTACAGCACCTATTACAGGACCTAGGTCCCTGTTGCATTTATTGTAAAAAAAAAATTGTCCTGAATTTGCATATATATTTGACACTGGATGTTTAAAAATCAATCAATCAACTAGCTTCCAGTAATTTTGGGTACTCTCAGATCTGCGTGTAGTGACCACAATTATTCAAATTTCTAAGCAGGTAGGGATTTTACAATAGAGGATATAAAGACATATGAATTTCTTGAATTTTGTTACGATAGTATGAACAGATCAGAACTTTTGGATTAGGCATCGACTATGTGTGTATGTGTTTGTGTGGCTTGGGTGAAGGTTTAAGAATCAAAAGATTGATGGTTGATGTCTAGCCAAAAGGATAGTTTGATTATATAGTAATATCAGTGTTAACGACTTGCCTAAATTTTTTTATGAAGGATCGTCAATATGTACTATAAATTAAGTTAAATGTATATATCAGTCAGAATGGGATAGTGTTAGATATGAAAATACCAAACAGGGTGTACTGCTTAATTAAAGGGATACGCTGATCTATGCTGGGCAACGCATACTTTGAAATATATATTTTTTTTATTTCCGATTGTACTGCGTTTTTCACAAGTCAGATGTTACGGTAAATTATTCATAATTCTTTGATCTTTTCATCATGTATATTATAATTTCCATGTTTAAATAACCAGTAAATTTAATATTTTTGTACATAAAATTTTGCAGCTAAAACGCTGAAAATCGTTTTCCGTCGGGGGACCTGTGTGATTTTATGTAATGGCGGACAAATTTGCATACAAGTGTAAATACGTCAATTCTTAAATACATGCATGTTAAAAATTTCTGGCCATCCCAGTCAGCAGACTAACAGTGGGCCAACGTTGGCAAATGGTCGGCCCGTTGGTCGACCGTTGGTGTTGGCTTTACAACATTGGCCCAACGTTGGCAAATTGTCGGTCCGTTGGTCGCAAGTTTATGTTGGCTGCACAACATTGGCTCAACGTTGGCAAATTGTGAGTCCGTTGGTCGCAATTTTATGTTGGCTGCACAACATTGGCCCAACGTTGGTCTGTTGTTGTAAATTCATATTATTATCTCATGTTGGTTATAAATAATCGGGCAAATGTTGGCATTATGTTAGAAGCAACATAGGGCCGATATGAATTTTTTTTAATGGAATAGATTATATAATATTTTACGCTTTATTTCTCTTGGGAGGCGGATAATTTCGATTGCAGCAGGCTTTATGAAAAGTTAATGTTATACTGAAAGTGTTTATCAACTGAAATTACATTTACAACTTTATGTTGGGCCAATGCTGGCCCAACATTGCATGATCATATATCATACTCTATATATAAGTCAGGCAAAATTTATACTGGAATATCATTACTGTAATAAAAAAAAATGTATATCGTAAACATAGATTGCCTGGTTAAAAAATAAAATTTATTACAATCATTATTCATAATAACTTTATTCATTAAACTTTGTGAAACATAATAATAGCAATTATATGCAGAGTGATATTTGATACAGCCAAGTCTGTTAATCAAGCCCATTCTGATAAGGTTGACCATGTGTTCGACAAATTTCAAAGATAGTTGCTATGGTAATTAAGTTTATAGGAAATCTGAATGTAATGGGATGGTCACTTTTGTGATTATTTCCTGTTGTCATCTTTGAATCCCAGATGACATGATTTTCTCTTTTTGTTTTCTTCGTATCACTGCTTTCTTACAAATACACAAGTTGTGTATTTGTAAGAAAGCAGTGATACGAAGAAAACAAAAAGAGAAAATCATGTCATCTGGGATTCAAAGAGAAAGATAGTAACATGTAAGTTATAACTTTAAAAAATCTGATAAATATACGATTTAGAATGACAAATACAATATGATTTTTTAATCTGAGGGATGTTGTTAAAAATCAAAACATATATTAATTTCTATCATTTTATAATGCTGATCTTGAAGTTTATACGTTTCGGGCGAAATATAATCATTTCAATCCTATTAATTATCATGAAATATTTGCCACTGAACATAAGTATCTTCAAACAAATGGTAAATTATATCAATCTTTAACCACAACATGTATGATCATTACTGAAGTTAATGGAATAAAATTGTCTTAAGATGTACCTTATTCCGTAATGTTTCAAAAATGTGGTATAATGATTGCTACTTCATTAAAATATAAATGAATTTGTTAGTTTTATTGTATTTCTAAATCGCATGCAAACAGATACGATATATTTGTGAAACCTGATCATATACACACTTAAATGTGTAACAGTGTTTTTATATATCAAATATATAACTGTTCATTAATACACATCTGAATTATTCTTTATATATCATGTATATTACGAATATACAAAGTATGATACCGAATTCTGAAATAATAGTAAATAAGGGTTTGTTATACCCACAAATCCGTCTAATACTAATAAATTTCTGACCATTAGAAAAATAACCAATATAAAAAAATGGTTATTTAAGATTTAATTTGTATTAAATAGTATTTAAACTCTTTAGAATATAAATTAAATTATATTACATATCTAGAAGGGAGATTACGCACGCATGCATTAGACAAATACGCAATTCAAGTTTACTTCTAACTTTATTACAGATTCGGTTAGAAAAAAACATAGCTGCAAAGAGTCTTCGGATAAGGAGATGGATGCAGCTAAAGATTGGCGGCGCTTAAGCCTTGACAGAGAAGGTAGCAAGAAACAGAGAAGGGAAAAACGAATAACCTCACGAATAACATATATAAATAATAATGACACTGTTGAAGTTTAAATTGAGGAGGACACTATTCGTGGTGACGACCAATGATATCAAATTTAAAATAAATAAAGTTTCATCTTCTGAATTATTTAATTTTCATTCTGGATCTGGAAACAATACGACTAAAATTACATCTCCGAAAAAACTATTTGTATGATCGCCTAACCATAAGCCATACGTCATTTGTTCTGTTAAAGAAATAAATGAAATTAATATGAAAAAAGAAGATGTGGTATGCTTGCTAATGAGACAACTCTTTACAAAACAGCAAATGACACAGAGTTTATCTGGTCGATCCATCAAACATTGTCAAAGAAATATCTTGGCGTCACACAATAAATAAAATTAAAGAGGCAGAGTTCATGAAAAAAACAAGGACAGTAACAACAATGGGTAATACAAAAATACAGAGTTGCTACCTTAAACTTTGGCAGTTTGGAACACAATAAAAAAAGATCAAAGTTCTCCAGAGTATTTATCATATACAGCCCCTCATGCAGCATCCATTGTAATTTGGTTGAAACAATTGACCAACGTATTGCCAACATAAAAATGAGAAATACCTACCTTGGACCAACATAGTGCCAACATAAGAGAAGATATTTCTACGTTGGTCCAACGTTGTGCCAACATGGATTTCGTTTTTCATACAATGGGCCAACGTTGGCTCTATGTATTGCATATAACAGTACAACGTTGGGCCAACATGAAGCCATCATGTTGGGCCAACGTAGGCCCACTTTGCACTTATACGTTGGGCCAACGTTAAAATACAACGATGGGCCAATGCAATGATATACATTGTGCCAATGTTGGGCCAACATACTCATGTTGTCTGGGATGTTTAAAAAATTTGAAAAAAGGATGAATGAGAAAATAAAAAGAAAATCATGACAATAGGTCCAATCATTAACTTCCTGGCATGGTTTTGGTTATTAAAACATTGTTAAACTTATATGTATGTATATGTACATAGCATTGATCTGATCTAGAGCTGATCTATTAATTTACCTTTAAATTAACAAAAGTCCGTTCAATTATACTACTGTGAACTGAACTTCTTGTAAATGTCTAACAACAGGAGTTTGAAATCCTATCAATAAGGGGGTAAAAATATAAAGTCGATTATCACAGTAGAGCTTCTCTCGAAATTCCAAACTCCTGTGTCACAGGCACTTGTTTCTATCCATTGGAAGAACCACTATCAACGTGAAATATACGTTGATAGTGGTTCTTCCAATGGATAGAAACAAGTGCCTGTGTCCTGTGTTCTAACGATCTCTAACGTAACTAACCTCATCATCGTACCCAGTTAGAATTTATATATTTTAAATGTTATTAGCTTTGTTCAATCATGTTAAATATAATAATTGTAATCATAAGTAATCTGTAATATATAGTCTTTCTTCTCATAGATGTCCCCACGTGCATGTGCGCGTGCGTTTTTCTATTTTGTTTACTTGTTTTAGCACGACCCATATTTACTTCCGTTAAGAGAACTTCCGAGTGTACATGAATATTCATATCTACTTCTACGCTATCCCTTCCAACACCAACCTCCTTAGTAGTCCCACCTTCCGGTACAGAAATACACGGAACGCAACCTCAGACCGGAGATTTCATCCAGTAACGATAACTCCGACAGGAACCCGAAACTTGCGTAAGTAAAAATTCTCTGTTATTATGTACATACATGCTTCAATCTTCAATCTTTATCGTGATGACAGAGTAATCTCTCTTGTAAATTATCCTCTCTTGTCTTGTTGACAAACAGGTGACAATCGTCAAAATTCGGCTTCAAAACACGAAATTTAACTACCTGCCATATTTTCACAACAGCACTCTGACCGATTGTACAAAAAAATGACGATTATACGAAATTAATGCGAAACAAATGATGAAATCGTGCACAGACGAATAAGTTGATGTTTGTATGCATTGGTTCAAAATTGGAATAACATTATTTTTCACCGGTCACTCCGTTTCTTATGACTTTAAGCTTTTTTATTCTCTACTAATCACATCAATGAACAGTTTTATTCAAAGCCGGCTAAATAGAAAATTTGCTTTTGCCGGTGTTGGTCAAATAGCCACTGCCTTTTTAAATACAATATATCCTATTCTAGATCATTGCATACGTCGCTAATGCGATTCAGTAATCTGTACGACTTTTCATATTTAAAAACAATAGTTGAACAGTGTATACTGTTTCAATATTCTTACCGTATTTAAGTAGAATGGTCGTATTTCAAATAAAACCAGATGCTCCGCAGGGCGTAGCTTTATACGACCGCAGAGGTTGAACCCTGAACGGTTGGGGCAAGTATGGACACAACATTCAAGCTGGATTCAGCTCTAAATTTGGATTGTGATTAAATAGTTGACACAGCATAGGTTTCTGACACAGAATGAATGCGTTCTAATGAAATTAAAATTTTTGTTTTCTCTTAGAGCTATTCACTATGCTGTTGAATATTATTCCTCTCAAAAAAAATGTTTGAAGAAATTTTCTTTTTATTTATGAAATTTCAAATGAGAAAATTGAACCCAATTTTTTTAATCACATCCCCCTTTCCCTTATTCCAAAACTAATCTCAATTAAAATTTCTAATGGAGTTTGCAACAATTACTACTCATTTAAATACATCATAAAATATTAAGATGTAAAAAAAATGCTTGTTATCACTGAATGGTAAAGATTATTTTAATTTATCAGTTGGTAGTAAAAAGTGAATATACATTGTATATTGTATATATAACAAAGATTTAAGTTGATTCAGGACAAAGAAAGATAACTCCAAATAAATTCTTACAATTAGATATTTCTTGCTTACTATTCTGGACAAAGAAAGATAACTCTAATTAAAAACAAAATTGCTATTTCACAATATTTTGCAATAAGATATTTCTTGCCATTGCGCAATACTGTGCAATTGAAAAGACTTTCTATTGCACAAAACTTAATATAATAGTTTTAGATCCTGATTTGGACCAACTTGAAAACTGGGCCCAGAATCAAAAATCTAAGTACATGTTTGGATTCAGCATATCAAAGAACCCCAAGATTTCAATTTTTGTTAAAATCAAACTAAGTTTAATTTTGGACCCTTTGGACTTTAATGTAGACCAATTTGAAAACAAGACCAAAAATTAGGAATCTACATACACAGTTAGATTTGGCATATCAAAGAACCCCATTTATTCAATTTTTGATGAAATCAAACAAAGTTTAATTTTGGACCCCGATTTGGACCAACTTGAAAACTGGGCCGATAATCAAGAATCTAAGTACATTTTTAGATTCAGCATATCAAAGAACCCAACCGATTAATTTTTTGTCAAAATCAAACGAAGTTTAATTTTGGACCCTTTGGACCTTAATGTAGACCAATTTGAAAACGGGACCAAAAGTTAAAAATCTACATACACAGTTAGATTCAGCATATCAAAGAACCCCAATTATTCAATTTTGATGAAATCAAACAAAGTTTAATTTTGGACCCTTTGGGCCCCTTATTCCTAAACTGTTTGGACCAAAACTCCCAAAATCATTACCAACCTTCCTTTTATGGTCATAAACCTTGTGTTTAAATTTCATAGATTTCTATTTACTTATACTAAAGTTATGGTGCGAAAACCAAGAAAAATGCTTATTTGGGTCCCTTTTTGGCCCCTAATTCCTAAACTGTTGGGACCTTAACTCCCAAAATCAATACCAACCTTCCTTTTGTGGTCATAAACATTGTGTATAAATTTCATTATTTTCTATTTACTTAAACTAAAGTTATTGTGCGAAAACCAAGAATAATGCTTATTTGGGCCCTTTTTTGGCCCCTAATTCCTACACTATTGAAACCAAAACTCCCAAAATCAATCCCAACCTTTCTTTTGTGGTCATAAACCTTGTGTCAAAATTTCATAGATTTCTATTAACTTAAACTAAAGTTATAGTGCGAAAACCAAGAAAATGCTTATTTGGGCCCTTTTTGGCCCCTAATTCCTAAAATGTTGGGACCAAAACTCCCAAAATCAATACCAACCTTCCTTTTGTGGTCATAAACCTTGTGATAAAATTTTATAGATTTATATTCACTTTTACTAAAGTTAGAGTGCGAAAACTGAAAGTATTCGGACGACGACGACGACGACGACGACGACGACGACGACGACGACGACGACGACGACGCCAACGTGATAGCAATATACGACGAAATTTTTTTCAAAATTTGCGGTCGTATAAAAATATGCTTTCTTCGAGGATCCCAAAATAAATTACTGTACGATCAGTCTAAAACAGACTGTATTCTAGAAGCGATTTCAGATTTTTTGTCTGTATGACCAGTCGTGATTTTGAAGGAAAAAACAACGGCAATTTGAAGGTATGTACGTGTCTATGTGATATTATCGGATTGTGTCCATGCTGAGACTACTATAACACGATTTGCACAGTTTTCTTTTACCATGATAGCCGTAGTCATGTCCTAAGCCTTTCATAATCAAAATCTCCACACTCAGTATGCTTTAAATATCATAACGCTCAATTCTTCTCTGAAAAATCACTCCCTCTCAAGTAGCCGTGATTTTGGGGTTTTTTTTTCATTTTTATAATGGAAAATAGTGTCATTCATTTAGTATGTTTTACTATAATTTAAAACATTTAAAGATGGCGAAAGTTACCACAGGGACATTCAAACTCACTAGTTGAAAATAAACTGACAACAAAATGACTAAATACACACAAAAAAAAAGAACAAAAGACTAAAAAAACAAATAGACAAACAGACAATTAAGTAAACAAGAGTACACAAAACACAACATATAAACTAAAGGTGATAACAGCACAAAGTTGCGGCTTGCAACTGCGATATTTACGAAAAGCTTATGATGATATTACAATAATTCAGCCGGTTGCGCATTATGTTGGGGCATACTATAAGTTAGAGCATCTTCTAGAGAATGCATAGCACAATGTTAACAATAACGATATTTATTTAAAACAACAATCAGTTTTTCATATGCCGAAATTTAAATTAAAGGAAATTATTTGATAAGCTCAAATACCCGAATGAAGTAATGATATCTCTATTAACTTTTTTATCATTTCATTTTTTAAATAGAATCTATTCTTTCAGTACTTTCAGTGATACTTTTCTATTCTTCATGTTTTCTTATGCTGTTCGTCATTAGAATGTCCGCCATATTGTTTTAAACAAGGAATTTGCATACAAGACATACAGTCAAATCGAATTTTTGAAATGAAATTGCACTTTTATTGAATAAAAACGAGTGATATCTTTTATTAATATTCTTTAATATGATTAAAAGTAGCATAACACTATATGATATATAATATATATAAAGTAGCAAAACACCATTAAAAATCTTTTTCTCGGGATATATCAGTTTTTTGGGGGGATATCACGTTTTTCTTGTATTTCTCGGGAAATCGTGGTACCGTTATTTATTATGTATTTTCAATTTGGATTTAACGGTTTATTTAGTCAGTGGTACATATTTAGTTGATGTCTTTCTGCTCTGTCATGTTCGTTTTCTGCTGGTTTTAGTCTTTAGTGGTGGTATACTTTGAGATCTTTTTTTCTAATCTGACCTGGCCCTACCAAGTGAGCTTTTCACGTCACTTGACGTCCGTCATCCGTTTTCGTCTTTGTTAACTTTTCAAAATATCTTCTACTACTGGGCCAAATGTTACCAAGCAATGTCTTAAAGGAAGTTGTTTGACAGTTTTAGTTAAACTTGGCAACAATTATCATTGGTGTATCTAGTTTAAAAAGTGGGCTGGATAAACCTGCCTACCAGCCAAGATAACCGACATGGCTGAAATTAAAACATAGGAATGAAATGCAAGTGCTGCCTATTGAAAACCTCTATGAATAGCGAAAACCGGATGCGAAAAATATGTTGAGCTCTACATAATGTCCTTTCACGTCAAAACAGTCAAATGATTTCTATAACAGAAGTTATCACCCTTATATATGACACATTTTACCACTTTGCCTGTTTGCCTATAGTTTAGAAAAATATAAAAATTATTGAAAACTATTAATTGCAAAAGCTACCAGCAACAAAAGATTTACAAGGAGGTCAAAATCTCCGTCGAAATCGTTAGTCGACTTGTTTTTACAGTCTTTGCTCTTTACCAATCGTTGGTGTTGTTAACCGATATATAGAAACTACTGAAACAAAAATGACAGCAAGACAAGATCTACAAACAAGTTAAGAGAAATTCTCTGTAACCACCAAAGAAATTCTTATAGGGTCTGGCACACATGGTCTCAGATTTTGATGAAACTTTACCATACCTAAAAGCAATCACTGGCAACAAATTGTTCCGGAATATTACAGTTACCATGGAAACTACATAGGTTGATTTTATCCAAAAAAGGTCATATTTTAACTCTAGAAAAAGTGAAAAAACAATATTTTGCACTGTTTAGTACTTGATTTATGTATAACATAACCTTTTTTCTGAACAATATCATATAAATTACCTTTCAGCTGTTTGAAATTCACATATGATTTACATTTACCATTATCAATTATTCTGCTATACCAGCTAGTAAAGATATGGTCAAATGGCAAATTTGGATTTAAGTGAAAAACGCGTAAATATAGGATATTCAGTGGATTGTTTTCTTAAATGCAGCGTCTCATAGTTAAATGTGAGGTATATCAGAGATATATGTCTCTGGGTATATTTAGAAAGAACCTATAAAGGGCTTTCAAATTATAAAATAAAATCAATGGGCAAATAATTGCAAAAAATATTATTTATGAATAAATAACACAAGATTTTCAAATTCCGTAAATTGTATTTTCCTACAAGTCAAAAGTGATCCAAGTAAATTACATATTTACACCATACAAACATGGCATTAAATTCCTTACAATATAACAAAATTAATCAGTAATTTTTTTAGTCCAGAAAAATATTTTTGCTTAAGCGATTCACGATTTTTACTACCGTCCTCAACAGGACCATTCCCGATTAAAATTTATGATCAAAAGTCTGATCAAGATCCTGTGAATCGTGGATGGAAATTCAAACTTAAATCAAAATTTGTAAAAAAAAATTAATTTGATCACGACAGCAATCAGATAGTGTTCAGGAAGCGACGATATTCAACCGTTTCCAAGCGAACTAGTCCCGATAATCCCGTTCTGAATCCGCTTCTAACCCGATTTGTATTTTCCGCCAGGTAAAATTCGACCGAGACGGAGTATGTCACGACTTCGTCCCGACTCTACCGAACGTAATCCGACAGAGATAAGACAGTGACCAGACAGTGAACCGACGCTGACGGAAGATATCCGTTAGAAAACTGTCGGCATATTCGGGATGATCAGGTACTGTCGGAACGTAATCCTATCACGGTCCGCTCTATCGCATTGCAAACGGCTATGTCTGGTCTCAGTCGTATTGGATTCTGTAATTGTCGGGACTCTGACGTGGGTATCATTGATAAATTTTGTATTAATAACGGGACTGTTTCGGAACGGTTTCGGCAAAAAAACGGTTCGCAATCGACAAGATCTGGTTGCAATCTGGACTCAATCGGCAGAAAAACAACTATGACAAATTACTCCAGATCATTCCCGTTCCACAAGACACCGTCCAGAATACACAAGACATTGTTCGGAATTCGATCCGATACAGCAGAATCTGTCACGACATAGCCACGATTGTAATCCGACTAGACAAAATCGGCTGAGTTGTCCCGAATGTTACGGGACGCACCTAACTGTCGGGGTGCTTTGTCGAACTATTCGGACCCTTCCCGACCCGTAAGAATCTGTTACGAACTAAAACGACTGCGTCCAGACAATGATAGGACATTCCAGATAATTGAGGATACTAATCCGACTTTTACACTTTTCGTGTCGTATTGCTGTCTGATCTCAAACGGGAGCAATAATCGGCAATGTGTGAACCCCGCATTAATGAAATTTAATAAAAATGGTTGATATGGTAACCGAATTTTCAAAATTTTACATTTTTTTCTTTCTCAAATTTAGTATGTATTTTTCATTTTTTTAAGATTTATATTTTTAATTGAATACAGAGGGAGGAAAGAACTGATTGTGCATATTACTAAAAAAATCCACCAAACGTTGCTGACTTCTTTAGCAACATCATGACGTTATATGAATACTACGAATGCAAAATGTTAACATCGTATGTTTTCGGGCCTCTTTTACGATTCAAATTTGAAAATAAGCTGATAAAAAGTAGTTTAAGGTAGGCAGGTTTTTTATTTTGCTTATTTATTAGGTAAATATGATGTGGCTAAATCCAATATGGCTGTTTCTCACATCCTTCCAAGAAGAGCCTTAGTTATGGTAGGTAGATTGTGGAATTTATGCAGAGTGGTAGCCATTAAAATTCAATGATACAAACAAATTGTATTACAATATTCCTTTTTCAAGTTTGAAGAATTATCAATAGAAAAGGTAGGCATATATCCATGAAAATACCTAGCTTGATAAAAATGCTAAATAGGTTCACTTCAAACCAATCCGATAATTATGCGGCATTGCCAACATAAAATTGAGAATGGAAATGGGGAATGTGTCAAAGAGACAACAACCCGACCAAAATAAAAAAACACAACAGCAGAAGGTCACCAACAGGTCTTCAATGTAGCGAGAAATTCCCGCACCCGGAGGCGTCCTTCAGCTGGCCCCTAAACAAATAATGTCTGCATTTTACAGAATAACATAAAATCAACAAGTATACCAAAGACATTGTACAGATAATATTGCCCCTCTACTATCGTAGGTGGGGGCATAAAAAATTTAATAAATAACACTCATAATGCTCAGATTGGTTGTCATCGTGCAACACAGTTAATAATACCATATAGGAAAAACATAGAACTCATTTTGTCTTAAGACACTGTCAAACATCCATACATACTATCCACACTCATCTGTGTCCACACTTGTACAGGTATTAAAAAACTGCTAAGAGAATTAGCATATCTCAAAAATAAGTACAAACTGCTATGGTTACAGAAATATCACCTAATCAAGTTTGAACTTATTGACCAAAAGAAAAAGATGTAACAGTATTCGAATGAAAAGTTCATACATTCAAATGTGTAACAAATAAAATATCAAAATAAACACTTACATGATAACATTTCACCAATTTCATAAAAACTTGTAGCATTATGTTTGAAAAGACATATTGTATAGCCATATCTTGTTAGGATCATAGGTTTAGAGATTTCAAAGCCCGAGGTGCGACGCGCCCTCCATGAGAGGGAGACGAAACATGCATACACCAAATCCATCTCGTGGAGGGCGCATCACAGATTGGACATCGCAGGAATGTTTTCTGTTAAGGCCTTTGTGTATGCTTTTTTTGCATCCCTCTCATGGAGGGCGCGTCGCATCTCGGGCTTTGCATAAATGTTTTCTGTTAAGGCCTTTGTTTTGCATGTTCTGCCTCCTTCTAGTGGAAGGCGCGTTGCAGATTGGACATTGCAGGAATTTTTTTCTGTTAAGACCTTTGTGTATGCATATTTTGCCTCCCTCTCCTGGTGGGCGAGTTGCAGATTGGACATTGCAGGAATGTTTTCTGTTAAGGCCTTTGTATATGCATGTTTTGCCTCCATCTCGTGGAGGTAGCGTCGCAGATTGGAAATTGCAGGAATGTTTTCTGTTAAGGATTTGGTGTATGCATGTTTTGCCTCCCTCTCATGGGGTGCGCGTCGCAGCTTGTCACCCCGGCGAGAAGAAATTCATGACTTCATGAACTATCATGAATGGTTCGTGAATGTTCATGAATGGTACATGAAAATTCATAAATAATTCATAAATGAAGGTTCATGAATTTAATTCATGAACTGTTCATTAAAAGTATTTTATGAATGTTCATGAAGTTTTGATGAATCACTAGCTGCTCATAAAAATTCATGAAATGTTCATTAAAAGTATTTATGAATGTTCATGAAGTTTTGATGAATCACTAGATGTTCATAAAAATTCATGAAATGTTCATTAAAAGTATTTTATGAATGTTCATGAAGTTTTGATGAATCACTAGCTGCTCATAAAAATTCATGAAATGTTCATTAAAAGTATTTTATGAATGTTCATGTTTTGATGAATCAGTAGCTGCTCATAAAAATTCATGAAATGTTCATTAAAAGTATTTTATGAATGTTCATGAAGTTTTGATGAATCACGAGCTGATCATTGAAATTCTTGAAATGTTCATCTGTCATATGCATGTGTTATGAATAATAGATGATTTAGTAACTGGTAACACTGCGTGTGGGACTGTCACTGCTGTTACTGGTTTGCTGCAAGAAGGTTTTTTTTACTCTTCCTTTCCCTAAACTGCTAAAGATGTAAATTCTGATTTTCTCCAAGTTCACATATGTGCCTTTCTATTAATTGTCGTCCGGCATATAAATAACTTAGAAAAATATCAGATCAATGATAGATAGGCCCAACGACAGACGTTTCTCAACGTATGTACAATGTAAACAAACCTTGACCTCGTGGTTTTAATCGTACTGAACAGTTCGGCCCTAAAAATACCTTCCAAGTGAGTCCACTTGTTTATTCACATGCACCATCATCATGTGCCGTTTAAACTAAAGATTTTTTTTTATTATACTTAATAAAACTGCATATTAATAAATATTTGTTTGCGACACCCTTGATTTATTTTCATACTTCCGTTACGGCACAGATCAACTTCTGGCCGATATTATCTGGGGCGAGATTGTCACAGTCTCAACGTCAGCGTAAGTGCACTCTTGGGTAATACGTCACCAAAATGGAGATTACGCTGATGGAAACACGGAAAAGACATTTCCAGTCAGAAAGATTTCAGATAAGTGCATTACAAATTTAATTTAACATGACAGACATGTGTATATTATTATAAAATATAATTTGTTGAGGAAATATAATTTTTTTATGGTTTCTTTGAGCAAAGCAACATCAGAAAGTCTGATATTTGAAAATTTATTTTTAATTATATAAACAAAATGAATAATTGTTTCCACATATGATTATTGGTAGTTACCTAAAATTTATAGTTTTTGAATTGTTTGAATTGTTCTTTTGTGAAAATAATAAGTAGCCAGTTTTTTTAATCTTCAGGGGATAAAAAGGGGGAGGGTTTTGAAATGAATTTGATTCATTAACAGCTTCAGATGTAGTGTATAAACAGGCAACAACATTTCAATTGAATTTTATTGCTTTAAAACATCTAGAACAATTGATTCTTTGTGGATTTTTTTTATACTTTTAGGGGATTGAATGATTAAATATCAAAATGGAGCTGCCAGTTTTGATAGTAAAACAGATTCCGTGGAGATTTTAGTTACATTTATTCGGCGATTCTACTTGGAAGAACAGAGACAACAAAATATTACAGAAAGAAGCAGAAACTTTACATGTATCCTTTTATATTATTATATCTGACGCATAGTTACTTTAGTTTTAATATTGGGTGGGTACAGGTGCAGATCCAGCCATTTTAAAAAAGGTGTGGGGTTCAAACTATGTACTATAAACCCTTTCATATGCATTGATCTTGCTAAAAAAGGGTGGGTTCCAATCCCCCCCAGAATCCTCTCCTTGACAGTAAATTACCCCTGTGAGATGATAATGAATAATTCATGAATATGCATGAACATTTCATGAACTGTTCATGAACAGATTTCATGAACAGTTCATCATATCTTCATGAACATTTGATGAGCAATTCATGAACTGAAAATCGACAGTAATGTTCATGAACTTTAATGTTCATGAACAATTCATGAACAAGAAAGGTTCATGAACATTTAAGTGTTCATGAACTTCAATGTTCATGAACAATTTATGAACAAAGTTCATGAACAATTCATGAACAAGAAAGGGTTCATGATCATTGTTGTTCATGAACATTTAAATGCTCATGAACCTTTCTTGTTCATGAATTGTTCATGAACATTAAAGTTCATGAACATTACTGTCGATTTTCAGTTCATGAATTGCTCATCAAATGTTCATGAAGATATGATGAACTGTTCATGAAATCTGTTCATGAACAGTTCATGAAATGTTCATGCATATTCATGAATTATTCATTATCATCTCACAGGGGGGGCTTTGTATTAATGTTTTGCCTCCTTCTAGTGGAGGGCGCTTTGCATATTGGACATTGAAGGAATGTTTTTTGTTAAGGCCTTTGTGTATGCATGTTTTGCCGTTATCATGTGGAGGGCGCATCACAGATTGGAAATTTTGCCTCCCTCGTGGAGGGCGCGTCACAGATTGGACATTGCAGGACTGTTTTCTGTTAAGGCGTTTGTTTATGCGTGTTTTGCCGTCATTATATGGAGGGCGCATCACAGATTGGATTTTGCAGACATATTTTCTGTTAAGGTTTATGTGAATGCAAGTTTTGCCTCCCTCTCTTGGAGGGCGCGTCGCAGATTGGACATATGCCTTTGTGTGGGCGTGTTTTGCCTCCCTCTCGTGGAGGGCGCGTCACACCTCGGGCTTTGCATAAATGTTTTTCTGTTAAGGCCTTTGTGTATGCATGTTTTGTCTCCCTCTCGTGGAGGGAGAGTCGCAGATTGGACATTGCAGGAATGTTTTCTGTTAAGGATTTGGTGTATGCGTGTTTTGCCTCCCTCTCATGGAGTGCACGTCGCAGCTTGGGCGCATGTTTTGCCTCCCTCTCATGGAGGGCGCGTCGCAACTTGGGCTTTGCATAAATGATTTCTGTTAATGCCTTTGTGTTTGCATGTTTTGCCTCCTTCTAGTGGAGGGTGCATTGCAGATTGGACATTGTAGGAATGTTTTCTGTTATGATCTTTGTGTATGCATGTTTTGCCTCCCTCTCGTGGAGGGCCCCTCCCAGATTGCACATTGCAGGATTTTTTTATGTTAAGGCCTTTGTTTATGTGTATTTTGCTGTCATTATTGGAGGGCGCATCACAGATTGGACATTGCAGGAATGTTTTTCTGTTCAGGCCTTTGTGTATGCATGTTTTGCCTCCATCTCGTGGATACGGGGCGCCGAATGGGACTCTTGTGGTTTTGTACAAAATTCAATTCTGTCATAACAAAATCATTTTTGTCTTACAAAACTATGTGCTACAGACTTGTTTTGTGAGAACTTCAATTTTGTGATGACAAAATTCATTTGTGTAGACAAAATTCATTTTTGTAGACAAAATTCATATTTGTCATGACAAAAGTCAATTTTGTCTTAAAGGTATGCAAATATAAACATATTTGCATACAAAATTGACTTTTGTTACCTGATATGGAAATTAAATCACAAAAGTCAATTGTGTACGGTAAGATTCAATTTTGTGAGACAAAATTGACTTTTGTGAAACAAAATTAACTTTTGTGAGACAAAATTGACTTTTGTGAGACAAAATTGACTTTTGTGAGACAAAATTCAATTTTGTCATTTTGACAAAAGTCAATTTTGTCAATTTTGTTGAGACAAAAGTCAATTTTGTCAATTTTGTAGAGACAAAAGTCAATTTTGTGACGACAAAATTCATTTTTGTGATGACAAAATTCATTTTTGTGATGACAAAATTCAATTTTGTAACAACAAAATTGACTTTTATAAGACAAAATTGACTTTCGTGAGACAAAATTGACTTTTGTGAGACAAAAATCAATTTTGTTAATTTTGTTAAGACAAAATTCAATTTTGTTAATTTTGTTGAGACAAAATTCAATTTTGTCAATTTTGTTGAGACAAAATTCAATTTTGTTAATTTTGTTGGGACAAAATTCAATTTTGTTAATTTTGTTGAGACAAAATTCAATTTTGTCAATTTTGTTGAGACAAAATTCAATTTTGTCAATTTTGTTGAGACAATAGTCAATTTTGTCAATTTTGTCTCACAAAAGTCAATTTTGTGTAACAAAAGTCAATTTTGTGTAACAAAAGTCAATTTTGTGTAACAAAAGTCAATTTTGTGTACCAAAAGTAATTTTTGTGTAACAAAAGTCAATTTTGTGTAACAAAAGTCGATTTTGTATGCAAATTAGTTCACAGAAACCAAACTAAACTAATTTAAATACAAAATTGACTTTTGTCGCTCAATTTTCAAATTAGGTAACAAAAGTCAAGTCTGTGTAACAAAAATGAATTTTGTCATGACAAAAGTGACTTTTGTCCGCTGATAATTAATTTTGTATGACAAAATTTCAAATTTGTAGTATGATACAAATTTTGTTAAACTGAACTCATTTTTGTTGAACAAAAGTCACTTTTGTCCGTACAAAATTGAATTTTGAGTACAAAACCACAAGAGTCCCATTCGGCGCCCCGTAGTGTAGAGCGCCTCCCAGATTGCACATTGCAGGAATGTTTTTCTGTTAAGGCCTTTGTGTATGCATGTTTTGTCTCCCTCTCGTGGAGGAAGAGTCGCAGATTGGACATTGCAGAAATGTTTTCTGTTAAGGCCTTTGTATTTGTATGTTTTGCCTCCATCTCGTTAGAAGTAGCGTCGCAGATTGGAAATTGCAGGAATGTTTTCTGTTAAGGATTTGGTGTATGCATGTTTTGCCTCCCTCTCATGGAGTGCGCGTCGCAGCTTGAGCTTTGCATTAATGGTTTGCCTCCTTCTAGTGGAGGGCGCTTTGCAGATTGGACATTGCAGGAATGGTTTTTTTTTTTGTTCAGGCCTTTGTGTATGCATGTTTTGCCTCCCTCTCGTGGAGGGCGGGTTGCAGATTGGACATTGCAGGAATGTTTTCTGTTAGGGCCTTTGTTTACGAATGTTTTGCGGTCATCATGTGGAGGGCGCATTATAGATTGGACATTTTGCTTCCCTCGTGGAGGGCGCGTCACAGATTGGACATTGCAGGAATGTTTTCTGTTAAGGCGTTTGTTTATGCGTGTTTTGCCGTCATAAAATGGAGGGTGCATCACAGATTGGACATTTCAGAAATATTTTCTGTTAAGGCCTTTGTGTATGCATTTTGTGTCTCGCTCTCATGGAGGGCGTGTCACAGATTGGACATTGCAGGAATGTTTTCTGTTAAGACCTTTGTGTTTGCATGTTTTGCCTCCTTCTAGTGGAGGACGCATCGCAGATTGGACATTGCAGGAATAGTTTCTGTTAAGACCTTTGTGTATGCATGTTTTGCCACCATCACATGGAGGGCGCATCACAAATTGGATTTTGCAGGAATATTTTCTGTTCAGGTTTATTTGAATGCAAGTTTTGCCTCCCTCTCGTAGTGAGCGCGTCGCAGATTGGACATAGGCCTATGTGTATGCGTGTTTTGCCTCCCTCTCATAGAGGGCGCGTCACACCTCGGGCTTTGCATAAATGTTTTATGTTAATGCCTTTGTGTTTGCATGTTTTGCCTCCATCTCGTGGAGGGAACCTCCCAGATTGCGCATTGAAGGAATATTTTTCTGTTAAGGCCTTTGCGTATGCATGTTTTGCCCCCATCTTGTGGAGGGCGCCTCCCAGATTGCACGTTGCAGGAATGTTTTTCTGTTAAGGCCTTTGTGTATGCATGTTTTGTCTCCCTCTCGTGGAGGAAGAGTCGCAGATTGGACATTGCAGGAATGTTTTCTGTTAAGGATTTGGTGTATGCGTGTTTTGCCTCCCTCTCATGGAGTGCACGTCGCAGCTTGGGCTGTGCATTAATGTTTTGCCTCCTTTTAGTGGAGGGCGCTTTGCAGATTGGTTATTGTAGGATTTTTTTTCTGTTAAGGCCTTTATGTATGCATGTTTTGCCGCGCTCTCCTTAGAGTGAGCGTCGCAGATTGGAAATTGCAGGAATGTTTTCTTTTTAGGAGGGCGCTTTGCAGATTGGACATTGCAGAAATGCTTTTTGTTAAGGCCATTGTGTATGCATGTTTTGCCTCCCTCTCGTTGAGGGCGTGTCGCAGATTGGACATAGCAGGAATTTGTTCTGTGAAGTCCTTTGTGTATGCTTGTTTTGCCTCCCTCGCATGGAGGGCGCGTCGCAGCTTGGGTTTGCATTAATGTTTTGTCTCCTTCTAGTGGAGGGCGTGTCGCAGATTGGACATTGCAGGAATGTTTTTTGTTAAGGCCATTGTGTATGCATGTTTTGCCTCCCTCTCATGGAGGGCGCGTCGCAACTCGGGCTTTGCATTAATGATTTCTGTTAATGCCTTTGTGTTTGTATGTTTTGCCTCCTTCTAGTGGAGGGTGCATTGCAGATTGGACATTGTAGGAATGTTTTCTGTTAAGGCCTTTGTGTATGCATGTTTTGTCTCCCTCTCGTGAAGGGCCCCTCCCAGATTGCACATTGCAGGATTTTTTTATGTTAAGGCCTTTGTTTATGTGTATTTTGCTGTCATTAGTGGAGGGTGCATCACAGATTGGGCATTGCATGAATGTGTTCTGTAAAGGCCTTTGTGTATGCATGCTTTGCCTCCCTTTCGTTGAAGGCGCGTCGCAGATTGGACATTGCAGGAACGTTTTTGTTATAGACTTTGTGTTTAAGTGTTTTGCCTCCCTCTCCTGGAGGGCCCGTCACAGATTGGACATTGCAGGAATGTTTTCTGTAAAGGCATTTGTGTATGCATGTTTTGCCACCATCACATGGAGGGCGCCTCACAGATTTGACATTGCAGGAATATTTTTTGTTAAGGATAATGTGTATGCATGTTTTGCCGCCCTGTCGTGGAGGATGAGTAAAGGTTGGACATTGCAGAAATGTTTTCTGTTAAGCCCTTTGTGTATGCATGTTTTGCCTCCTTCACATGGAGGGTGCGTCACAGCTTGGGGTTTGCATGAATGTAATCTGTTAAGGTCTTTGTGTTTGCATGTTTTGCCTCCTTCTAGTGGAGGACGCATCGCAGATTGGACATTGCAGGCATAGTTTCTGTAAACGCCTCTGTGTATGCATGTTTTGCCACCATCACATGGAGAGCGCATCACAGATTAGCTTTTGCAGAAATATTTTCTGTTAAGGTTTATGTGAATGCAAGTTCTGCCTCCCTCTCGTGGAGGGCGTGTCGCAGTTTGGACTTAGGCCTATGTGTATGCGTGTTTTAACTCCCTCTCATGGAGGGCGCGTCACACATCGTGCTTTGCATCAATGTTTTCTGTTAAGGCCTTTGTATTTGCATGTTTTGCCTCCATCTCGTGGAGAGCGTCTCCCAGATTGCACATTGCAGAAATGTTTTCTGTTAAGGCCTTTGTATATGCATGTTTTGCCTCCATCTCGTTAGAGGTAGCGTCGCAGATTGGAAATTGCAGGAATGTTTTCTGTTAAGGATTTAGTGTATGCATGTTTTGCCTCCCTTCATGGAGTGCGCGTCGCAGCTTGGGCTCTGCTAAGAATTTGGTGTATGCATGTTTTGCCTCCCTCTCATGGAGTGCGCGTCGCAGCTTGGGCTCTGCAATAATGTTTTGCCTCCTTCTAGTGGAGGGCGCTTTGCAGATTGGACATTGCAGGAATGTATTTTTTTGTTAAGGCCTTTGTGTATGCATGTTTAGCCTCCCTCTCGTGGAGGGAGGGTTGCAGATTAGACATTGCAGGAATGTTTTCTGTTAAGGCCTTTGTTTACGAATGTTTTGCCGTCATCATGTGGAGGGCGCATTATAGATTGGACATTTTGCTTTACTCGTGGAGGGCGCGTCACAGATTGAACCGTGCAGGAATGTTTTCTGTTAAGGCGTTTGTTTATGCGTGTTTTGCCGTCATAATATGGAGGGTGCATCACAGATTGGACATTTCATGAATATTTTCTGTTAAGGCCTTTGTGTATGCATTTTGTGTTTCCCTCTCATGGAGGGCGTGTCACAGATATGAAATTGCAGGAATGTGTTCTGTTAAGGCCTTTGTGTTTGCATGTTTTGTCTCCCTCTCATGGAGGGCTCCTCACAGATTTGAAATTGCAGGAATGTTTTCTGTTTAGGCCTTTGTGTATGCATGTTTTGCCTCCCTCTCAGGGAGTGCGCGTCGCAGCTCAGCTTTGCATTAATGTTTTCTGTTAAGGCCTTTGTGTTTGCATGTTTTGCCTTCCTCTCATGGAGGGCGCGTCACAGATTGGACATTGCAGGAATGTTTTCTGTTTAGGCCTTTGTGTATGCATGTTTCCCTCCCTCTCCTGGAGGGTGCATCGCAGATTGGACATTTCAGAAATGTTATCTGTTAAGGCCTTTGTGTTTGCATGTTTTGCTTCCATCTAGTGGAGTGCGCGTTACAGATTAGACATTGCATTATTTTTTATTGTTAAGGCCTTTGTGTATGCATGCATGTTTTGCTTCCATCAAGTGGAGTGCGCATTACAGATTAGACATTGAATTTTTATTTTGTTAAGGCCTTTAATTGTTTATGCATGTTTTGCCTCCCTCTCCTGCAGGGTGCGTCGCAGATTGGACATTGCAGGAATGTTGTCTGTTAAGGCCTTTGTGTATGCATGTTTTGCCTCCTTTTAGTGGAGGGCGCGTCGCAGCTCGGGCTTTGCATTAATGTTTTCTGTTAAGGCATTTGTGTTTGCATGTTTTGCCTCCCTCTCCTGGAGGATGCGGCGCAGATTGGACATTGCAGGAATGTTTTCTGTTTCTCTTATTTTTGAGAAAAGACGTGGCACGGTACTTGTCTATCCCATATTCATGTTTTTGGGTTTGATGTTATATTTGTTATTCTCGTGGTGTATTGTCTGTTGCTTGGTCTGTTTCTGTGTGCTGTTGCGTTTCGGTGTTGTGTCAATGTTCTCCTCTTATATTTAATGCGTTTCCCTCAGTTTTGGTTTGTTGCCCCGATTTTGTTTTTTGTCCATGGATTTATGAGTTTTGAACAGCGGTATACTACTGTTGCCTTTATTTAAGGCCTTTGTGTTTGCATGTTTTGTCTCCCTGCTAACAGAAAACATACCTGGGGAATCCAATCAGCGACGCGCCCTAGAGGAAAGGGAGGAACACATGTCATACACAAAAATGCTAACAGAAATCATACCTGGGGAATCCAATCAGCGACGCGCCCTAGAGGAAAGGGAGGAACACATGTCATACACAAAAATGCTAACAGAAAACATACCTGGGGAATCCAATCAGCGATGCGCCCTAGAGGAAAGGGAGGAACACAAGTCATACACAAAAATGCTAACAGAAAACATACCTGGGGAATCCAATCAGTGACGCACCCTAGAGGAAAGTGAGGAACACATGTCATACACAAAAATGCTAACAGAAAACATACCTGGGGAATCCAATCAGCGACGCGCCCTAGGGGAAAGGGAGGAACACATGTCATACACAAAAATGCTAACAGAAAACATACCTGGGGAATCCAATCAGCGACGCGCCCTAGAGGAAAGGGAGGAACACATGTCATACACAAAAATGCTAATAGAAAACATACCTGGGGAATCCAATCAGCGACGCGCCCTAGGGGAAAGGGAGGAACACATGTCATACACAAAAATGCTAACAGAAAACATACCTGGGGAATCCAATCAGCGACGCGCCCTAGAGGAAAGGGAGGAACACATGTCATACACAAAAATGCTAACAGAAAACATACCTGGGGAATCCAATCAGCCACGCGCCCTACAGGAAAGGGAGGAACACATGTCATAAACAAAAATGCTAACAGAAAACAAACCTGGGGAATCCAATCAGCAACGCGCCCTAGGGGAAAGGGAGGAACACATGTCATACACAAAAATGCTAACAGAAAACATACCTGGGGAATCCAATCAGCGACGCGCCCTAGAGGAAAGGGAGGAACACATGTCATACACAAAAATGCTAACAGAAAACATACCTGGGGAATCCAATCAGCGACGCGCCCTAGGGGAAAGGGAGGAACACATGTCATACACAAAAATGCTAACAGAAAACATACCTGGGGAATCCAATCAGCGACGCGCCCTAGAGGAAAGGGAGGAACACATGTCATACACAAAATGCTAACAGAAAACATACCTGGGGAATCCAATCAGCGAAGCGCCCTAGAGGAAAGGGAGGAACACATGTCATACACAACAAGAGGCTCTCAAGAGCCTGAATCGCTCACCTGAAATTTTTTTGTTTAATCTATCATCAATGATTATTTTGGCTTTTCAATTTATTTAAATGTTCTTTAAATCGTCCTATTCTCTTCAAAAGCCAAAAAAACATCATTTTCTCCTATGTTCTATTTTAGCCATAGGAGCTATGTTTCTTGACATACAAGGAAATGAAATATAAAATTTATATTAGATACTCTGAAACTCATTTAGCTTAAGTTTGGCTGAAATTGATACAGCAGTTTTAAAGGAGAAGATTTTTTAAAGTAAGTCAACATGATGAACAAATTGTGAAAAAAGTCTTTAAAGGGCAATAACTCCTTAAGAGGTCAATTGACAATTTTGGTCAAATTGACTTATTTGTAGATCTTACTTTGCTGATCATTTTTGCTGTTTACTGTTTATCTTTATCTATAATAATATTCAAGATAATGACCAAAAACTGCAAAATTTCCTTAAAATTACCAATAAAGTGGCAGCAACCCAACAAAGGTTTGTTTGATTCATCTGAAAATTATAGGGCTGATAGATCTTGACCTAATGAACATTTTAACCCCATGTCAGATTTGCTCTAAATGCTTTCGTTTTTTAGATATAAGCCAAAAACTGCATTTGACCCCTATGTTCTATTTTAAGTAACGGCGGCCATGTTTTTTGACGGATCAAAAATCTAAGCACACACTTTGTGCAGGATACTCTAAGAAACAATCATGCAAAGTTTCATCCAAATCCATTCAGTAGTTTCAGAGGAGAAGATGTTTGAAAAATTGTTAACGACGACGACGACGGACGCCAAGTGATAAGAAAAGCTCACATGGCCTTTTAGGCCAGGTGAGCTAAAAATGCTAACAGAAAACATACCTGGGGAATCCAATCAGCGACGCGCCCTAGAGGAAAGGGAGGAACACATGTCATACACAAAAATGCTAACAGAAAACATACCTGGGGAATCCAATCAGCGACGCGCCCTAGAGGAAAGGGAGGAACACATGTCATACACAAAAATGCTAACAGAAAACATACCTGGGGAATCCAATCAGCGACGGGCCCTAGAGGAAAGGGAGGAACACATGTCATACACAAAAATGCTAACAGAAAACATACCTGGGGAATCCAATCAGCGACGCGCCCTAGAGGAAAGGGAGGAACACAAGTCATACACAACAAGAGGCTCTCAAGAGCCTGAATCGCTCACCTGAAATTTTTTGGTTTAATCTCTCATCAATGATTATTTTGGCATTTCAATTTATTTAAATGTTCTTTAAATCGTCCTATTCTCTTCAAAAGCCAAAAAAAAATCATTTTCTCCTATGTTCTATTTTAGCCATAGGAGCTATGTTTCTTGACATACAAGGAAATGAAATATAAAATTTATATTAGATACTCTGAAACTCTGAAACTCATTTAGCCTAAGTTTGGCTGAAATTGATACAGCAGTTTTAAAGGAGAAGATTTTTTAAAGTAAGTCAACATGATGAACAAATTGTGAAAAAAAGTCTTTAAAGGGCAATTTGGTCAAATTGACTTATTTGTAGATCTTACTTTGCTAATCATTTTTGCTGTTTACTGTTTATCTTTATCTATAATAATATTCAAGATAATGACCAAAAACTGCAAAATTTCCTTAAAATTACCAATTAAGTGGCAGCAACCCAACAATGGTTTGTTTGATTCATCTGAAAATTTCAGGGGTGATAGATCTTGACCTAATGAACATTTTAACCCCCATGTCAGATTTGCTCTAAATGCTTTCCTTTTTGAGATATAAGCCAAAAACTGCATTTGACCCCTATGTTCTATTTTAAGTAACGGCGGCCATGTTTTTTAACGGATCAAAAATCAAAGCGCATACTTTGTGCAGGATACTGTAAGAAACAATCATGCTAAGTTTCATTTAAATCCATTCAGTAGTTTCAGAGGAGAAGATGTTTGAAAAATTGTTAACGACGACAGAAGACGACGACGACGGACGCCAAGTGATAAGAAAAGCTCACATGGCCTTTTAGGCCAGGTGAGCTAAAAATGCTAACAGAAAACATACCTGGGGAATCCAATCAGCGATGCGCCCTAGAGGAAAGGGAGTAACACATGTCATACACAAAATGCTAACAGAAAACATACCTGGGGAATCCAATCAGCGATGCGCCCTAGAGGAAAGGGAGTAACACATGTCATACACAAAATGCTAACAGAAAACATACCTGGGGAATCCAATCAGCGACGCGCCCTAGAGGAAAGGGAGGAACACATGTCATACACAAAAATGCTAACAGAAAACATACCTGGGGAATCCAATCAGCGACGCGCCCTAGAGGAAAGGGAGGAACACATGTCATACACAAAAATGCTAACAGAAAACATACCTGGGGAATCCAATCAGCGACGCGCCCTAGAGGAAAGGGAGTAACACATGTCATACACAAAATGCTAACAGAAAACATACCTGGGGAATCCAATCAGTGACGTGCCCTAGAGGAAAGGGAGGAACACATGTCATACACAAAAATGCTAACAGAAAACATACCTGGGGAATCCAATCAGCGACGCGCCCTAGAGGAAAGGGAGGAACACACATGTCATACACAAAAATGCTAACAGAAAACATACCTGGGGAATCCAATCAGCCACCCGCCCTACAGGAAAGGGAGGAACACATGTCATACACAAAAATGCTAACAGAAAACATACCTGGGGAATCCAATCAGCGACGCGCCCTAGAGGAAAGGGAGGAACACATGTCATACACAAAAATGCTAACAGAAAACATACCTGGGGAATCCAATCAGCGACGCGCCCTAGGGGAAAGGGAGGAACACATGTCATACACAAAAATGCTAACAGAAAACATACCTGGGGAATCCAATCAGCGACGCGCCCTAGAGGAAAGGGAGGAACACGCATGTCATACACAAAAATGCTAACAGAAAACATACCCGGGGAATCCAATCAGCCATGCGCCCTACAGGAAAGGGAGGAACACATGTCATACACAAAAATGCTAACAGAAAACATACCTGGGGAATCCAATCAGCCACGCGCCCTAGAGGAAAGGGAGGAACACATGTCATACACAAAAATGCTAACAGAAAACATACCTGGGGAATCCAATCAGCGACGCGCCCTAGAGGAAAGGGAGGAACACATGTCATACACAAAAATGCTAACAGAAAACATACCTGGGGAATCCACTCAGCCACGCGCCCTACAGGAAAGGGAGGAACACATGTCATAAACAAAAATGCTAACAGAAAACATACCTGGGGAATCCAATCAGCGACGCGCCCTAGGGGAAAGGGAGGAACACATGTCATACACAAAAATGCTAACAGAAAACATACCTGGGGAATCCAATCAGCGACGCGCCCTAGGGGAAAGGGAGGAACACATGTCATACACAAAAATGCTAACAGAAAACATACCTGGGGAATCCATGTCATACACAAAAATGCTAACAGAAAACATACCTGGGGAATCCAATCAGCGACGCGCCCTAGAGGAAAGGGAGGAACACATGTCATACACAACAAGAGGCTCTCAAGAGCCTGAATCGCTCACCTGAAATTTTTTTGTTTAATCTATCATCAATGATTATTTTGGCTTTTCAATTTATTTAAATGTTCTTTAAATCGTCCTATTCTCTTCAAAAGCCAAAAAAACATCATTTTCTCCTATGTTCTATTTTAGCCATAGGAGCTATGTTTCTTGACATACAAGGAAATGAAATATAAAATTTATATTAGATACTCTGAAACTCATTTAGCTTAAGTTTGGCTGAAATTGATACAGCAGTTTTAAAGGAGAAGATTTTTTAAAGTAAGTCAACATGATGAACAAATTGTGAAAAAAGTCTTTAAAGGGCAATAACTCCTTAAGAGGTCAATTGACAATTTTGGTCAAATTGACTTATTTGTAGATCTTACTTTGCTGATCATTTTTGCTGTTTACTGTTTATCTTTATCTATAATAATATTCAAGATAATGACCAAAAACTGCAAAATTTCCTTAAAATTACCAATAAAGTGGCAGCAACCCAACAAAGGTTTGTTTGATTCATCTGAAAATTATAGGGCTGATAGATCTTGACCTAATGAACATTTTAACCCCATGTCAGATTTGCTCTAAATGCTTTCGTTTTTTAGATATAAGCCAAAAACTGCATTTGACCCCTATGTTCTATTTTAAGTAACGGCGGCCATGTTTTTTGACGGATCAAAAATATAAGCACACACTTTGTGCAGGATACTCTAAGAAACAATCATGCAAAGTTTCATCCAAATCCATTAAGTAGTTTCAGAGGAGAAGATGTTTGAAAAATTGTTAACGACGACGACGACGGACGCCAAGTGATAAGAAAAGCTCACATGGCCTTTTAGGCCAGGTGAGCTAAAAATGCTAACAGAAAACATACCTGGGGAATCCAATCAGCGACGCGCCCTAGAGGAAAGGGAGGAACACATGTCATACACAAAAATGCTAACAGAAAACATACCTGGGGAATCCAATCAGCCACGCGCCCTAGAGGAAAGGGAGGAACACGTCATACACAAAAATGCTAACAGAAAACATACCAGGGGAATCCAATCAGCGACGCGCCCTAGAGGAAAGGGAGGAACACATGTCATACACAAAAATGCTAACAGAAAACATACCTGAGGAATCCAATCAGTGACGCGCCCTAGAGGAAAGGGAGGAACACATGTCATACACAAAAATGCTAACAGAAAACATACCTGGGGAATCCAATCAGCGACGCGCCCTAGGGGAAAGGGAGGAACACATGTCATACACAAAAATGCTAACAGAAAACATACCTGGGAAATCCAATCAGCGACGCGCCCTAGAGGAAAGGGAGGAACACATGTCATACACAAAAATGCTAACAGAAAACATACCCGGGGAATCCAATCAGCCATGCGCCCTACAGGAAAGGGAGGAACACATGTCATACACAAAAATGCTAACAGAAAACATACCTGGGGAATCCAATCAGCCACGCGCCCTAGAGGAAAGGGAGGAACACGTCATACACAAAAATGCTAACAGAAAACATACCAGGGGAATCCAATCAGCGACGCGCCCTAGAGGAAAGGGAGGAACACATGTCATACACAAAAATGCTAACAGAAAACATACCTGAGGAATCCAATCAGTGACGCGCCCTAGAGGAAAGGGAGGAACACATGTCATACACAAAAATGCTAACAGAAAACATACCTGGGGAATCCAATCAGCGACGCGCCCTAGAGGAAAGGGAGGAACACATGTCATACACAAAAATGCTAACAGAAAACATATCTAGGGAAGCTAGCTCACATTTTCTGGGTAGGCTGAGGCACATATAAAAACAAACGTTTCTCATCAACATTCTATTCTAATCTCTAAATTCTAATTACAAAACAATATACGGAACATAATATTGAAGAAACTATACAAAGAACGATAACTCTATGAAAACTAACTGACCATGGCAATCTACATTCTAACATCCCCGCCCAACAAAAAACAAATCCATTTTGTTTCAGATGGTCAGTGAGATTTCATAACATTAAAAAAACATTATTCAAACAGATCAATCATCATCAAATACTACTACTTTCGAAGACTCAAACTCAATGCTATAATATCATTTGCGTGGTATATTTAGACTCACAGTAAATATTTATCAACAATGTGAATAACCTAACACTGTAACATGTATGTATACCCTTAGAAAATGAACAACACTGCAAACTTAGCATGTTTTCAACGGTATTAATGAAGATTCATAAAAATACGGATGATTTTACGAGAGAACTGTTTATAAATAGGTATTCCATTTTTGGTTTACACTTGAAACCGGAATTAACCACATAGTTCATTGACCTCTCAAAATATTTTATGACATCCGATAACAATGTGTACCATTTGTTTTCATCTCATTGAACCCTAAATTCGTTATCTTAAGGGAAATTTCTCATAATTCTACATGTGTAAAACAGTCATCAATAATCAAAAATACAATATCAGTTGTACTCAACAAATTGAAAGAAAAAAACCCAAACTTCATAACAAATACACAGCAAAAAAAAAAAAAACTTCAGACTTTATATTTTTCTATTGTTATCTTTTTTTTTCTTTTTCTTATAATTATCACTAGCTACTTTACTAAAAAGCAAATTAACGACTAAGAAAAATTTAAAAATGCTAAAACACAAAAAAAACTACAAAAACTTGTCAAATTAATAACTATAGTCTATGATATGGAAATGCAATCATGTCTATTAAATTGTCAACATATCAATTAACGAAGTAATTTCAAATGGTATTTAAAGTCCATGAAAAGAATGTAACATCACTCTTTACGTCTTATTCTATAACTGGAGGTGGTCTTTTTATTATAGATTGTTTTGCGGCTTCATTTAACTGGTTCTCCACGGTCCATATCGCATTTTGTGCAGGTTCACCTTTATATTGCACTAAATATTCATAACACTCGTTCCGTTTTCGTTGAGCCAAAATGCGTTTGACTTTGTAAAAAGTATTGTCAGTCTGTTCAGATGATGAAGTATCGGCTACTGTACTTTCACTTATATTGTCTAGTTCTGATCGATACCGCACTGGCTTACGAATTTGTCTCACGGGTCTTGTTCGTAAATTATTGTTAACTGAGGGTTCACTATTTGGTTCGTCAGAAACGACATTACTATTAGGTTCGGAATTAGTGATAGCTCCTTTTTCTATTTCATTCAAAGTTTGCTCATTTTTCACTGATATTGGAATAAAATAATTGGTCGGATTCGGAGCGCGAACAAACGCTATTTTAAGACGGTCCAAATGCACTGGATTCTTAAACAATTTACCACTGTCCTTTTCTCGGAGTTTAACTAAATGTGGCGATAAAATTTCATGAACAACATATGGTCCCGCGTATTTTGGTTGAAGCTTTTTTCCTGGTCCAACTACTTCTTTCAACATATATACAAAATCACCAATGTTAAGTTTAAGCGGATTTGTCTTTTTATTTTCGCGTTCCTTCATAATTTCACTTGCTTTTTGTGCATTAACAACTGCTTCTTCTCGGATTAGTTTCAGTTTGTCTATTTGTTGGTTCATATAACTATGATAATCACTATGAAGCGAATTAAGGTCTATTCCAAGTTTCGAAACGGAAAGAGGAAATTTCGGACGAAATCCGTAAACCACTTCGTACGGCGAATATTTAGTTGAGTCACTTGGCGAGATATTAAAAGAAAATGTTATCGCAGGTAACATATTGTCCCACTGTATTCCCTTTTTAGTATAAGGTGTTAAACGTTCTGCAACAGTCCTATGTGTACGTTCGCACAATCCCAAGCAATGGTGTATAAAACTCGGGGTAAAGTTTTGATTTACTTCTAAAATTTTGCATAGCTGATCAGTGCATTGTGAAATAAATTCACTACCTTTGTCACTTATAACGCAATCACACACACCAAAAGTACATACTAATTGAAAAAGTGCATGTGACACTGTAACTGAGTCTGAACTGAGTAACGGAACACAAAATAATAGTTTGGAAAACATATCAATTGCTGTGAAAACATATGCGTTCCCTTTTTGTGTTATTGGCAATGGTCCAAACAAGTCTACCTGCCAAGTTTGAAAAGGTTCTGTAGGCGTTCGAAAAGAAATTATTTCGGACTTCGTATGAGCTTTTGTCATCTTTCGTTCCTGACAGTCGTGACAAGAACGAACATAACTTGACACTGTTGATGGCAAGTTTTGAAAATAAAATTGTTCTGAAATATTGTCCACTGTTTGTTGTATACCCATATGGCCTGCTAAAGGTGATTGGTGGTAAGTTTCTAAAACTTTAGGTATCAATTGTTTAGGTATAACTAACTGAAATTCTCCCATTCTTTGGGTGCGTTTCGACTTTGCAACCCGCGAGTGAAATAATAAGTCATCGATCATGCTGTAATCAGGTGCTTTTAATAACAAACGACGAGCTTCCTTCTGAAGTTTCGGTAATGTTCCATTTTCGAAGTAAAGAATAACTGGAAGTAATGTTTCGTCTAGTCTTTGTAAGTGTTTAATATTTTCTCTGTTAAAATCAGTTGGCTGATCACGTGTCTTATCAGCTGTGCCAACAAATTTTATATCCAGTACTGTTGTGAATTCAGTACCAAATCCAGAGTTATGTACATGTAAATATAAACTATCACCAGTTTGATCACATTCAGGTCCACAAGAATCAATAAAATCAATAGGATGCCGTTGTAAAATAGGAGTTAAATCATCAATGCGCAAGTTATCAGTCTCATTTTCATATTTATTTACAAACAAAGTGTCACAAGCACAGTCAGAAACGCATTCATTTCCACATACATCGAATAAATCCGTCGGGTGCCTCTGTAAAAAAGAATTGTTTTCGGAACTATCTACGTCACATGAGTGACTATCGATAAAAAGTGAATCGTTTTCATTAGTAGTTCGGTTATCATCAGGGTAATTCGAAGTAATCCCACTATCGGCTAAAGTCACTGAATTGCACTGTAAATACGAATGTCCATCAATACTTTCTTGTTTGAATGTCAATTTACTCGACTCCTCCTCGGTATCTGCTGTATAACCCGTTTCGATTTCGTCAGTACTGAGTTTTGCAAAATTAACAAATGAAATTTTTCCAACTTCTTCGACTTCATACGGAAAATGGGGGTCATTTTCATTAAGTGATTCTTCCGCATTAACGTCCAGTAGTGGCGCATTTTCGACTCTTGAAAGTGCATCGGGAACTTGCATATCGGCGGCAGGCTTGTATTTGATATCAAAATTAAATTGTTGTAACACAGCTAACCATCGGTCGTAAATGGCTCCTTTAAACTGATTTTGAAATAACGATCGCAACGCCTGATGGTCACATTCTACGGTGAATCTGTCTCCGCGTAAATAACTAGCACAGTCAACTATACTTGTAACAACTCCTAGTAATTCCAATTTGGTTGGTCCATACGATTTCTGCCATGAGTTCAATGACTTAGACCCAAACCGTACCACTCGGATTTGTTCACCTGTATCACTTGGGTGTTTTTGATAAAGCATGTAGCCTATACCTGTCGCTGAACTATCTACTGCTAGGAAAAATTGTAAATCAAATCTAGGAAATGCCAAAACTGCGGATGTTAGCAATAAATGTTTGATTCTTGTAAATGATGTTTCCTGTTCCTGTGACCACACAAATTTAGCAGATTTCTTTAATAATCGAGTAAGCGGTTCGGCCGCTGAGCTGTAGTTTGGAATAAATTTCCGAAACCAATTAAACATACCTAACGCACGACGTAGTTGTTTAACATTCTGTGGAGGAGGAAATTCATTCAAAGCCCTGACACGGTCGGGAGGTGGTCGGATGCCTTCTTTTGAAATATGGTGTCCTAAAAATATTGCTGACGAATTTGCAAAAGTACATTTCTGTGGATTAAGTTTCAGCCCTGCATTACGGAAACGATCAAAAACTTCTTGAAGATCAGACATATGTTGTTCGAAAGTTTCGGAGCAAATGAGAACGTCGTCTAGATAACATAAGCAAGATTTAAATGTCAAACCTCGTAAAATCTTGTCCATTAACAACTGAAATGAGTTGGGAGCTGTGTGTAAACCCATTGGTACTCGCAAAAACTTGTAAGTCCCGAAACATGTATTAAATGCGGTATATTTCGAACTATTTGGTGACAACTTCATTTGAAAAAATCCACTACTCATGTCTATTGACGCTATATAGTTTGGAATTCGTTCCGTAAAGGATTCTGTTAGCTCTTGTATATCCGGAATAAAAGATTTAAGAGGCTCCGTTTGGGTATTTAAATAACGAAAGTCGACACAAAATCTAAATTGTCTTAAACTAGTAGTTTTTTCACTTATTTGTTCAGAAGACGGTTTCGAACGTTTTGCCACTAAAACAACTGGGCTCGTAATCGGTACATCTTCAGTTGCGTTGAGTTCACAAATAACACCTTGTTGTAGAAGCTCATCAAGATGGTGTCTTAATACCTCCTTTTTGTGAGGAGTTAATCTATACGGTTTTTGATGTAAAGGTCTCATATCTGGTTTAAGTATGATATGGTGTTGAGCAATATCAGTGCAGCCAAGATTCGGACTATCCGTTGTTACAAATACCTCCTTATTGTCACATAATAAATGATTTAATGCAATCTTTTGATCGTCCTTTAGATTCGGATTAATTTCAAAATTTTCTAGAAATTCGCAATTTATGCTGTCACCTTGTTCAGCTGGACATTGTTTCACTAAATTAATATTTTGTACAACAGGAACATTGTTCTTGCAATTAACATGTCGGACCTGGTACTCCTCGGTCAATTGACTAAATTTGGCAATGATTTTACCTTTCGGAATAACAACAGAATTACTGCCGGGATTCAAAATTTTAACGGGTACGGTTCTGTCTTTTGATACAGTAACTACGGCTTTACTAGAAATTAAACCATGTGACAATATCTGAGTACTACTTTCACACATTCCTTGATAACCGAAGTGAATATTTCTCGGTAGTCTACCCCATATTATAATTTCGCTGTGTGGATCTAGAGTAATGCGTTTTCGACACCTTATGTTTGCATGTTTTTGAAGAACTTCGGACTCTCCAAAATCAATAGTAATTTTATTGTCTTTTAAATACGATGTACCCAAAATAAATGAATGGGACGTTTGCTCCAGTATATACACTTGTAAACAATGTTTATCACCCTTATAGTACATTTTCACTGTAGCAGTACCTTTTACCTGCACATTTTGGTCATTAGCTAACTTTATATTGTCACCATTATTTACATCAATCATCGATTTACACGCTTGTGGAATAGAATTGTATAAACTTGTGGACATAATATTGATTGAACTTCCCGAATCAAGGAGTGCTGCAACTTGTACAGAATGAAATTTAACATGTAAATAGATAAACTTAGAGTCTGTTGGTGCAATCGAAAAATTTTCGTTGTCAGAGTAAAACTCGGATGTATCATTGTCACTATAACCACTAAAGCTAGGTACATTATTAGTATTAGTCAAAGTATTTACAATCCCTGAATGACGAAAAGGAGCAGACTCTCGATATTCGGCACCATTTACCTTCCTGAGGGGCCGTGCCTGGTGTCCCCCAGGAAATTCGGGTTTCCCTGTTGAGCGAATTGATTGTGATAGCATTCAGATGCTGTATGGTTTGGTTTAGAACATATCTGACAAACAACACGATTCCTATTATAGTTATCAGTTTTTGCTTTGAATTTTAGGCATTGACCTGCACCATGTCCTGACTGATTACATAGCTGACAAGAAATGTCAGCCGATATCGTTCCACTTCCATTCCAATTGCAATACCTTTTAGCGTGTCCGGTACAACTACAATTAAAACAACCTGATGACTGTCGTTGGTCATTTTGTTGAAATGTCTTATCAGGGGTCAGTCTCTTCATCATGTTAGTTAACTCAGAAATTTGCGATTTCATCTCCGATATATCATCGGAATGTGGAGCATTTCGGAATGAGGGACCTTTTCCGACAGCGGCGCATTGTTCGTGAATTCGATATTTATATGCCTCGCCTGCTTTGGCAAATGATAACGCTTCTGATTGAGTTTTTGGATGACTAGTCCTAACATAAAACGCTAGTTTCTCAGGTAGACCATTGATGAAACGAAACATAATTTCATGTTCAGGTTTAGCTAATATTTGCCCCTTTTCTTGAACTTGACAAGAAAAATCTTCAATTTCCTGTGTTGGACCCAATTGCATATTGTGAAAAGTTTCACTTTCTATAACTACCGAAGGATGCTGCCAACCAATCTGAACATATTTTTCAGTAAATAGTCTCTTCACAGTGGTCCATGAAAGATCCGGGCTAAGACCGTTAAACCAAGTGAGGGCGGGTCCCTCTAAATGAAGATGAAAAGCAGCAACTGTCTTTTCATTTAAAATGTCTAGTTCGTGAAGCTTACAGAATGACTGAAATTCTCGTAGAAATTTTGTTCCATTGTCTTTAGGATAACCCGCAAATTTTCGGCATGTACCCAATTTTTCCATTACTGCAATGCTCCTGTATTTTGAACTTGAATTTATGATTGAGGGGGTACTTGTGCTAAATGTTACTTTCTTCAAATTTTCGGAATTGCATTTTATATTTTGTCTAGCGGAAACTAATTGTTCATCAATATCAGCAGGTGTTAATACAGTTTTTGTGAAGTTTGGCTGAATTGGGTCTATTTCAGGTGTTTCGGGAGTTTGTACCATTAAATATTTTTCAGCAAAACTAGAGTCAGAATCAGACCTTGAAATTGGTGTATATGTTTCGCCCAAACAATTTTTGCTAAGGAAAGTGTCACTTAAAACGGATTTGTCTGAAATGTTGTTAAATGACAGAAATGTTGGGTTGAGGTAAAAATTTTCATCGTCACTGCCACCTTGATTCATGAGTGTTCGAGGGAAATGCAATCCAACATAGTAAGTTCAGAATAAAACGCTCGACAGTAAGTTCATAATAAAACGCAAAGACATAAACAAATTGTTTTTCTTGTTTATCGTGGCCAAGTGCGGAAACGAGGTGCCATGTGGCGATGATGTGCTGATGCTGAGTGTCAAATTTTCAATGTTTATGTAGGAAAATCTTACTTTGTGTTCATACACTATTATAACGATGATGTATTAAAGTTATTACGAAATTCGGGTACCTCCACCATCTAGGGAAGCTAGCTCACATTTTCTGGGTAGGCTGAGGCACATATAAAAACAAACGTTTCTCATCAACATTCTATTCTAATCTCTAAATTCTAATTACAAAACAATATACGGAACATAATATTGAAGAAACTATACAAAGAACGATAACTCTATGAAAACTAACTGACCATGGCAATCTACATTCTAACACATACCTGGGGAATCCAATCAGCGACGCGCCCTAGAGGAAAGGGAGGAACACATGTCATACACAAAAATGCTAACAGAAAACATACCTGGGGAATCCACTCAGCCACGCGCCCTACAGGAAAGGGAGGAACACATGTCATAAACAAAAATGCTAACAGAAAACATACCTGGGGAATCCAATCAGCGACGCGCCCTAGGGGAAAGGGAGGAACACATGTCATACACAAAAATGCTAACAGAAAACATACCTGGGGAATCCAATCAGCGACGCGCCCTAGGGGAAAGGGAGGAACACATGTCATACACAAAAATGCTAACAGAAAACATACCTGGGGAATCCATGTCATACACAAAAATGCTAACAGAAAACATACCTGGGGAATCCAATCAGCGACGCGCCCTAGAGGAAAGGGAGGAACACATGTCATACACAACAAGAGGCTCTCAAGAGCCTGAATCGCTCACCTGAAATTTTTTTGTTTAATCTATCATCAATGATTATTTTGGCTTTTCAATTTATTTAAATGTTCTTTAAATCGTCCTATTCTCTTCAAAAGCCAAAAAAACATCATTTTCTCCTATGTTCTATTTTAGCCATAGGAGCTATGTTTCTTGACATACAAGGAAATGAAATATAAAATTTATATTAGATACTCTGAAACTCATTTAGCTTAAGTTTGGCTGAAATTGATACAGCAGTTTTAAAGGAGAAGATTTTTTAAAGTAAGTCAACATGATGAACAAATTGTGAAAAAAGTCTTTAAAGGGCAATAACTCCTTAAGAGGTCAATTGACAATTTTGGTCAAATTGACTTATTTGTAGATCTTACTTTGCTGATCATTTTTGCTGTTTACTGTTTATCTTTATCTATAATAATATTCAAGATAATGACCAAAAACTGCAAAATTTCCTTAAAATTACCAATAAAGTGGCAGCAACCCAACAAAGGTTTGTTTGATTCATCTGAAAATTATAGGGCTGATAGATCTTGACCTAATGAACATTTTAACCCCATGTCAGATTTGCTCTAAATGCTTTCGTTTTTTAGATATAAGCCAAAAACTGCATTTGACCCCTATGTTCTATTTTAAGTAACGGCGGCCATGTTTTTTGACGGATCAAAAATATAAGCACACACTTTGTGCAGGATACTCTAAGAAACAATCATGCAAAGTTTCATCCAAATCCATTAAGTAGTTTCAGAGGAGAAGATGTTTGAAAAATTGTTAACGACGACGACGACGGACGCCAAGTGATAAGAAAAGCTCACATGGCCTTTTAGGCCAGGTGAGCTAAAAATGCTAACAGAAAACATACCTGGGGAATCCAATCAGCGACGCGCCCTAGAGGAAAGGGAGGAACACATGTCATACACAAAAATGCTAACAGAAAACATACCTGGGGAATCCAATCAGCGACGCGCCCTAGAGGAAAGGGAGGAACACATGTCATACACAAAAATGCTAACAGAAAACATACCTGGGGAATCCAATCAGCGACGGGCCCTAGAGGAAAGGGAGGAACACATGTCATACACAAAAATGCTAACAGAAAACATACCTGGGGAATCCAATCAGCGACGCGCCCTAGAGGAAAGGGAGGAACACAAGTCATACACAACAAGAGGCTCTCAAGAGCCTGAATCGCTCACCTGAAATTTTTTGGTTTAATCTCTCATCAATGATTATTTTGGCATTTCAATTTATTTAAATGTTCTTTAAATCGTCCTATTCTCTTCAAAAGCCAAAAAAAAATCATTTTCTCCTATGTTCTATTTTAGCCATAGGAGCTATGTTTCTTGACATACAAGGAAATGAAATATAAAATTTATATTAGATACTCTGAAACTCTGAAACTCATTTAGCCTAAGTTTGGCTGAAATTGATACAGCAGTTTTAAAGGAGAAGATTTTTTAAAGTAAGTCAACATGATGAACAAATTGTGAAAAAAAGTCTTTAAATGGCAATTTGGTCAAATTGACTTATTTGTAGATCTTACTTTGCTAATCATTTTTGCTGTTTACTGTTTATCTTTATCTATAATAATATTCAAGATAATGACCAAAAACTGCAAAATTTCCTTAAAATTACCAATTAAGTGGCAGCAACCCAACAATGGTTTGTTTGATTCATCTGAAAATTTCAGGGGTGATAGATCTTGACCTAATGAACATTTTAACCCCCATGTCAGATTTGCTCTAAATGCTTTCCTTTTTCAGATATAAGCCAAAAACTGCATTTGACCCCTATGTTCTATTTTAAGTAACGGTGGCCATGTTTTTTAACGGATCAAAAATCAAAGCGCATACTTTGTGCAGGATACTGTAAGAAACAATCATGCTAAGTTTCATTTAAATCCATTCAGTAGTTTCAGAGGAGAAGATGTTTGAAAAATTGTTAACGACGACAGACGACGACGACGACGGATGCCAAGTGATAAGAAAAGCTCACATGGCCTTTTAGGCCAGGTCAGCTAAAAATGCTAACAGAAAACATACCTGGGGAATCCAATCAGCGATGCGCCCTAGAGGAAAGGGAGTAACACATGTCATACACAAAATTCTAACAGAAAACATACCTGGGGAATCCAATCAGCGACGTGCCCTAGAGGAAAGGGAGGAACACATGTCATACACAAAAATGCTAACAGAAAACATACCTGGGGAATCCAATCAGGGACGCGCCCTAGAGGAAAGGGAGGAACACATGTCATACACAAAAATGCTAACAGAAAACATACCTGGGGAATCCAATCAGTGACGCGCCCTAGAGGAAAAGGAGGAACACATGTCATACACAAAAATGCTAACAGAAAACATACCTGGGGAATCCAATCAGCGACGCGCCCTAGAGGAAAGGGAGGAACACATGTCATACACAAAAATGCTAACAGAAAACATACCTGGGGAATCCACTCAGCCACGCGCCCTACAGGAAAGGGAGGAACACATGTCATAAACAAAAATGCTAACAGAAAACATACCTGGGGAATCCAATCAGCGACGCGCCCTAGGGGAAAGGGAGGAACACATGTCATACACAAAAATGCTAACAGAAAACATACCTGGGGAATCCAATCAGCGACGCGCCCTAGGGGAAAGGGAGGAACACATGTCATACACAAAAATGCTAACAGAAAACATACCTGGGGAATCCATGTCATACACAAAAATGCTAACAGAAAACATACCTGGGGAATCCAATCAGCGACGCGCCCTAGAGGAAAGGGAGGAACACATGTCATACACAACAAGAGGCTCTCAAGAGCCTGAATCGCTCACCTGAAATTTTTTTGTTTAATCTATCATCAATGATTATTTTGGCTTTTCAATTTATTTAAATGTTCTTTAAATCGTCCTATTCTCTTCAAAAGCCAAAAAAACATCATTTTCTCCTATGTTCTATTTTAGCCATAGGAGCTATGTTTCTTGACATACAAGGAAATGAAATATAAAATTTATATTAGATACTCTGAAACTCATTTAGCTTAAGTTTGGCTGAAATTGATACAGCAGTTTTAAAGGAGAAGATTTTTTAAAGTAAGTCAACATGATGAACAAATTGTGAAAAAAGTCTTTAAAGGGCAATAACTCCTTAAGAGGTCAATTGACAATTTTGGTCAAATTGACTTATTTGTAGATCTTACTTTGCTGATCATTTTTGCTGTTTACTGTTTATCTTTATCTATAATAATATTCAAGATAATGACCAAAAACTGCAAAATTTCCTTAAAATTACCAATAAAGTGGCAGCAACCCAACAAAGGTTTGTTTGATTCATCTGAAAATTATAGGGCTGATAGATCTTGACCTAATGAACATTTTAACCCCATGTCAGATTTGCTCTAAATGCTTTCGTTTTTTAGATATAAGCCAAAAACTGCATTTGACCCCTATGTTCTATTTTAAGTAACGGCGGCCATGTTTTTTGACGGATCAAAAATATAAGCACACACTTTGTGCAGGATACTCTAAGAAACAATCATGCAAAGTTTCATCCAAATCCATTAAGTAGTTTCAGAGGAGAAGATGTTTGAAAAATTGTTAACGACGACGACGACGGACGCCAAGTGATAAGAAAAGCTCACATGGCCTTTTAGGCCAGGTGAGCTAAAAATGCTAACAGAAAACATACCTGGGGAATCCAATCAGCGACGCGCCCTAGAGGAAAGGGAGGAACACATGTCATACACAAAAATGCTAACAGAAAACATACCTGGGGAATCCAATCAGCGACGCGCCCTAGAGGAAAGGGAGGAACACATGTCATACACAAAAATGCTAACAGAAAACATACCTGGGGAATCCAATCAGCGACGGGCCCTAGAGGAAAGGGAGGAACACATGTCATACACAAAAATGCTAACAGAAAACATACCTGGGGAATCCAATCAGCGACGCGCCCTAGAGGAAAGGGAGGAACACAAGTCATACACAACAAGAGGCTCTCAAGAGCCTGAATCGCTCACCTGAAATTTTTTGGTTTAATCTCTCATCAATGATTATTTTGGCATTTCAATTTATTTAAATGTTCTTTAAATCGTCCTATTCTCTTCAAAAGCCAAAAAAAAATCATTTTCTCCTATGTTCTATTTTAGCCATAGGAGCTATGTTTCTTGACATACAAGGAAATGAAATATAAAATTTATATTAGATACTCTGAAACTCTGAAACTCATTTAGCCTAAGTTTGGCTGAAATTGATACAGCAGTTTTAAAGGAGAAGATTTTTTAAAGTAAGTCAACATGATGAACAAATTGTGAAAAAAAGTCTTTAAATGGCAATTTGGTCAAATTGACTTATTTGTAGATCTTACTTTGCTAATCATTTTTGCTGTTTACTGTTTATCTTTATCTATAATAATATTCAAGATAATGACCAAAAACTGCAAAATTTCCTTAAAATTACCAATAAAGTGGCAGCAACCCAACAAAGGTTTGTTTGATTCATCTGAAAATTATAGGGCTGATAGATCTTGACCTAATGAACATTTTAACCCCATGTCAGATTTGCTCTAAATGCTTTCGTTTTTTAGATATAAGCCAAAAACTGCATTTGACCCCTATGTTCTATTTTAAGTAACGGCGGCCATGTTTTTTGACGGATCAAAAATATAAGCACACACTTTGTGCAGGATACTCTAAGAAACAATCATGCAAAGTTTCATCCAAATCCATTAAGTAGTTTCAGAGGAGAAGATGTTTGAAAAATTGTTAACGACGACGACGACGGACGCCAAGTGATAAGAAAAGCTCACATGGCCTTTTAGGCCAGGTGAGCTAAAAATGCTAACAGAAAACATACCTGGGGAATCCAATCAGCGACGCGCCCTAGAGGAAAGGGAGGAACACATGTCATACACAAAAATGCTAACAGAAAACATACCTGGGGAATCCAATCAGCGACGCGCCCTAGAGGAAAGGGAGGAACACATGTCATACACAAAAATGCTAACAGAAAACATACCTGGGGAATCCAATCAGCGACGGGCCCTAGAGGAAAGGGAGGAACACATGTCATACACAAAAATGCTAACAGAAAACATACCTGGGGAATCCAATCAGCGACGCGCCCTAGAGGAAAGGGAGGAACACAAGTCATACACAACAAGAGGCTCTCAAGAGCCTGAATCGCTCACCTGAAATTTTTTGGTTTAATCTCTCATCAATGATTATTTTGGCATTTCAATTTATTTAAATGTTCTTTAAATCGTCCTATTCTCTTCAAAAGCCAAAAAAAAATCATTTTCTCCTATGTTCTATTTTAGCCATAGGAGCTATGTTTCTTGACATACAAGGAAATGAAATATAAAATTTATATTAGATACTCTGAAACTCTGAAACTCATTTAGCCTAAGTTTGGCTGAAATTGATACAGCAGTTTTAAAGGAGAAGATTTTTTAAAGTAAGTCAACATGATGAACAAATTGTGAAAAAAAGTCTTTAAATGGCAATTTGGTCAAATTGACTTATTTGTAGATCTTACTTTGCTAATCATTTTTGCTGTTTACTGTTTATCTTTATCTATAATAATATTCAAGATAATGACCAAAAACTGCAAAATTTCCTTAAAATTACCAATTAAGTGGCAGCAACCCAACAATGGTTTGTTTGATTCATCTGAAAATTTCAGGGGTGATAGATCTTGACCTAATGAACATTTTAACCCCCATGTCAGATTTGCTCTAAATGCTTTCCTTTTTCAGATATAAGCCAAAAACTGCATTTGACCCCTATGTTCTATTTTAAGTAACGGTGGCCATGTTTTTTAACGGATCAAAAATCAAAGCGCATACTTTGTGCAGGATACTGTAAGAAACAATCATGCTAAGTTTCATTTAAATCCATTCAGTAGTTTCAGAGGAGAAGATGTTTGAAAAATTGTTAACGACGACAGACGACGACGACGACGGATGCCAAGTGATAAGAAAAGCTCACATGGCCTTTTAGGCCAGGTCAGCTAAAAATGCTAACAGAAAACATACCTGGGGAATCCAATCAGCGATGCGCCCTAGAGGAAAGGGAGTAACACATGTCATACACAAAATTCTAACAGAAAACATACCTGGGGAATCCAATCAGCGACGTGCCCTAGAGGAAAGGGAGGAACACATGTCATACACAAAAATGCTAACAGAAAACATACCTGGGGAATCCAATCAGGGACGCGCCCTAGAGGAAAGGGAGGAACACATGTCATACACAAAAATGCTAACAGAAAACATACCTGGGGAATCCAATCAGTGACGCGCCCTAGAGGAAAAGGAGGAACACATGTCATACACAAAAATGCTAACAGAAAACATACCTGGGGAATCCAATCAGCGACGCGCCCTAGAGGAAAGGGAGGAACACATGTCATACACAAAAATGCTAACAGAAAACATACCTGGGGAATCCACTCAGCCACGCGCCCTACAGGAAAGGGAGGAACACATGTCATAAACAAAAATGCTAACAGAAAACATACCTGGGGAATCCAATCAGCGACGCGCCCTAGGGGAAAGGGAGGAACACATGTCATACACAAAAATGCTAACAGAAAACATACCTGGGGAATCCAATCAGCGACGCGCCCTAGGGGAAAGGGAGGAACACATGTCATACACAAAAATGCTAACAGAAAACATACCTGGGGAATCCATGTCATACACAAAAATGCTAACAGAAAACATACCTGGGGAATCCAATCAGCGACGCGCCCTAGAGGAAAGGGAGGAACACATGTCATACACAACAAGAGGCTCTCAAGAGCCTGAATCGCTCACCTGAAATTTTTTTGTTTAATCTATCATCAATGATTATTTTGGCTTTTCAATTTATTTAAATGTTCTTTAAATCGTCCTATTCTCTTCAAAAGCCAAAAAAACATCATTTTCTCCTATGTTCTATTTTAGCCATAGGAGCTATGTTTCTTGACATACAAGGAAATGAAATATAAAATTTATATTAGATACTCTGAAACTCATTTAGCTTAAGTTTGGCTGAAATTGATACAGCAGTTTTAAAGGAGAAGATTTTTTAAAGTAAGTCAACATGATGAACAAATTGTGAAAAAAGTCTTTAAAGGGCAATAACTCCTTAAGAGGTCAATTGACAATTTTGGTCAAATTGACTTATTTGTAGATCTTACTTTGCTGATCATTTTTGCTGTTTACTGTTTATCTTTATCTATAATAATATTCAAGATAATGACCAAAAACTGCAAAATTTCCTTAAAATTACCAATAAAGTGGCAGCAACCCAACAAAGGTTTGTTTGATTCATCTGAAAATTATAGGGCTGATAGATCTTGACCTAATGAACATTTTAACCCCATGTCAGATTTGCTCTAAATGCTTTCGTTTTTTAGATATAAGCCAAAAACTGCATTTGACCCCTATGTTCTATTTTAAGTAACGGCGGCCATGTTTTTTGACGGATCAAAAATATAAGCACACACTTTGTGCAGGATACTCTAAGAAACAATCATGCAAAGTTTCATCCAAATCCATTAAGTAGTTTCAGAGGAGAAGATGTTTGAAAAATTGTTAACGACGACGACGACGGACGCCAAGTGATAAGAAAAGCTCACATGGCCTTTTAGGCCAGGTGAGCTAAAAATGCTAACAGAAAACATACCTGGGGAATCCAATCAGCGACGCGCCCTAGAGGAAAGGGAGGAACACATGTCATACACAAAAATGCTAACAGAAAACATACCTGAGGAATCCAATCAGTGACGCGCCCTAGAGGAAAGGGAGGAACACATGTCATACACAAAAATGCTAACAGAAAACATACCTGGGGAATCCAATCAGCGACGCGCCCTAGAGGAAAGGGAGGAACACATGTCATACACAAAAATGCTAACAGAAAACATACCTGGGGAATCCAATCAGCGACGCGCCCTAGAGGAAAGGGAGGAACACATGTCATACACAAAAATGCTAACAGAAAACATACCTGGGGAATCCACTCAGCCACGCGCCCTACAGGAAAGGGAGGAACACATGTCATAAACAAAAATGCTAACAGAAAACATACCTGGGGAATCCAATCAGCGACGCGCCCTAGGGGAAAGGGAGGAACACATGTCATACACAAAAATGCTAACAGAAAACATACCTGGGGAATCCAATCAGCGACGCGCCCTAGGGGAAAGGGAGGAACACATGTCATACACAAAAATGCTAACAGAAAACATACCTGGGGAATCCAATCAGCGACGCGCCCTAGAGGAAAGGGAGGAACACATGTCATACACAAAAATGCTAACAGAAAACATACCCGGGGAATCCAATCAGCCATGCGCCCTACAGGAAAGGGAGGAACACATGTCATACACAAAAATGCTAACAGAAAACATACCTGGGGAATCCAATCAGCCACGCGCCCTAGAGGAAAGGGAGGAACACATGTCATACACAAAAATGCTAACAGAAAACATACCAGGGGAATCCAATCAGCGACGCGCCCTAGAGGAAAGGGAGGAACACATGTCATACACAAAAATGCTAACAGAAAACATACCTGAGGAATCCAGTCAGTGACGCGCCCTCGAGGAAAGGGAGGAACACATGTCATACACAAAAATGCTAACAGAAAACATACCTGGGGAATCCAATCAGCGACGCGCCCTAGAGGAAAGGGAGGAACACATGTCATACACAAAAATGCTAACAGAAAACATACCTGGGGAATCCAATCAGCGACGCGCCCTAGAGGAAAGGGAGGAACACATGTCATACACAAAAATGCTAACAGAAAACATACCTGGGGAATCCACTCAGCCACGCGCCCTACAGGAAAGGGAGGAACACATGTCATAAACAAAAATGCTAACAGAAAACATACCTGGGGAATCCAATCAGCGACGCGCCCTAGGGGAAAGGGAGGAACACATGTCATACACAAAAATGCTAACAGAAAACATACCTGGGGAATCCAATCAGCGACGCGCCCTAGGGGAAAGGGAGGAACACATGTCATACACAAAAATGCTAACAGAAAACATACCTGGGGAATCCATGTCATACACAAAAATGCTAACAGAAAACATACCTGGGGAATCCAATCAGCGACGCGCCCTAGAGGAAAGGGAGGAACACATGTCATACACAACAAGAGGCTCTCAAGAGCCTGAATCGCTCACCTGAAATTTTTTTGTTTAATCTATCATCAATGATTATTTTGGCTTTTCAATTTATTTAAATGTTCTTTAAATCGTCCTATTCTCTTCAAAAGCCAAAAAAACATCATTTTCTCCTATGTTCTATTTTAGCCATAGGAGCTATGTTTCTTGACATACAAGGAAATGAAATATAAAATTTATATTAGATACTCTGAAACTCATTTAGCTTAAGTTTGGCTGAAATTGATACAGCAGTTTTAAAGGAGAAGATTTTTTAAAGTAAGTCAACATGATGAACAAATTGTGAAAAAAGTCTTTAAAGGGCAATAACTCCTTAAGAGGTCAATTGACAATTTTGGTCAAATTGACTTATTTGTAGATCTTACTTTGCTGATCATTTTTGCTGTTTACTGTTTATCTTTATCTATAATAATATTCAAGATAATGACCAAAAACTGCAAAATTTCCTTAAAATTACCAATAAAGTGGCAGCAACCCAACAAAGGTTTGTTTGATTCATCTGAAAATTATAGGGCTGATAGATCTTGACCTAATGAACATTTTAACCCCATGTCAGATTTGCTCTAAATGCTTTCGTTTTTTAGATATAAGCCAAAAACTGCATTTGACCCCTATGTTCTATTTTAAGTAACGGCGGCCATGTTTTTTGACGGATCAAAAATATAAGCACACACTTTGTGCAGGATACTCTAAGAAACAATCATGCAAAGTTTCATCCAAATCCATTAAGTAGTTTCAGAGGAGAAGATGTTTGAAAAATTGTTAACGACGACGACGACGGACGCCAAGTGATAAGAAAAGCTCACATGGCCTTTTAGGCCAGGTGAGCTAAAAATGCTAACAGAAAACATACCTGGGGAATCCAATCAGCGACGCGCCCTAGAGGAAAGGGAGGAACACATGTCATACACAAAAATGCTAACAGAAAACATACCTGGGGAATCCAATCAGCGACGCGCCCTAGAGGAAAGGGAGGAACACATGTCATACACAAAAATGCTAACAGAAAACATACCTGGGGAATCCAATCAGCGACGGGCCCTAGAGGAAAGGGAGGAACACATGTCATACACAAAAATGCTAACAGAAAACATACCTGGGGAATCCAATCAGCGACGCGCCCTAGAGGAAAGGGAGGAACACAAGTCATACACAACAAGAGGCTCTCAAGAGCCTGAATCGCTCACCTGAAATTTTTTGGTTTAATCTCTCATCAATGATTATTTTGGCATTTCAATTTATTTAAATGTTCTTTAAATCGTCCTATTCTCTTCAAAAGCCAAAAAAAAATCATTTTCTCCTATGTTCTATTTTAGCCATAGGAGCTATGTTTCTTGACATACAAGGAAATGAAATATAAAATTTATATTAGATACTCTGAAACTCTGAAACTCATTTAGCCTAAGTTTGGCTGAAATTGATACAGCAGTTTTAAAGGAGAAGATTTTTTAAAGTAAGTCAACATGATGAACAAATTGTGAAAAAAAGTCTTTAAATGGCAATTTGGTCAAATTGACTTATTTGTAGATCTTACTTTGCTAATCATTTTTGCTGTTTACTGTTTATCTTTATCTATAATAATATTCAAGATAATGACCAAAAACTGCAAAATTTCCTTAAAATTACCAATTAAGTGGCAGCAACCCAACAATGGTTTGTTTGATTCATCTGAAAATTTCAGGGGTGATAGATCTTGACCTAATGAACATTTTAACCCCCATGTCAGATTTGCTCTAAATGCTTTCCTTTTTGAGATATAAGCCAAAAACTGCATTTGACCCCTATGTTCTATTTTAAGTAACGGTGGCCATGTTTTTTAACGGATCAAAAATCAAAGCGCATACTTTGTGCAGGATACTGTAAGAAACAATCATGCTAAGTTTCATTTAAATCCATTCAGTAGTTTCAGAGGAGAAGATGTTTGAAAAATTGTTAACGACGACAGACGACGACGACGACGGATGCCAAGTGATAAGAAAAGCTCACATGGCCTTTTAGGCCAGGTCAGCTAAAAATGCTAACAGAAAACATACCTGGGGAATCCAATCAGCGATGCGCCCTAGAGGAAAGGGAGTAACACATGTCATACACAAAATTCTAACAGAAAACATACCTGGGGAATCCAATCAGCGACGTGCCCTAGAGGAAAGGGAGGAACACATGTCATACACAAAAATGCTAACAGAAAACATACCTGGGGAATCCAATCAGGGACGCGCCCTAGAGGAAAGGGAGGAACACATGTCATACACAAAAATGCTAACAGAAAACATACCTGGGGAATCCAATCAGTGACGCGCCCTAGAGGAAAAGGAGGAACACATGTCATACACAAAAATGCTAACAGAAAACATACCTGGGGAATCCAATCAGCGACGCGCCCTAGAGGAAAGGGAGGAACACATGTCATACACAAAAATGCTAACAGAAAACATACCTGGGGAATCCAATCAGCGACGCGCCCTAGAGGAAAGGGAGGAACACATGTCATACACAAAAATGCTAACAGAAAACATACCTGGGGAATCCACTCAGCCACGCGCCCTACAGGAAAGGGAGTAACACATGTCATAAACAAAAATGCTAACAGAAAACATACCTGGGGAATCCAATCAGCGATGCGCCCTAGAGGAAAGGGAGGAACACATGTCATACACAAAAATGCTAACAGAAAACATACCTGGGGAATCCAATCAGCGACGCGCCCTAGAGGAAAGGGAGGAACACATGTCATACACAAAAATGCTAACAGAAAACATACCTGGGGAATCCAATCAGCGACGCGCCCTAGAGGAAAGGGAGGAACACATGTCATACACAAAAATGCTAACAGAAAACATACCTGGGGAATCCAATCAGCGACGCGCCCTAGAGGAAAGGGAGGAACACATGTCATACACAAAAATGCTAACAGAAAACATACCTGGGGAATCCAATCAGCGACGCGCCCTAGGGGAAAGGGAGGAACACATGTCATACACAAAAATGCTAACAGAAAACATACCTGGGGAATCCAATCAGCGACGCGCCCTAGAGGAAAGGGAGGAACACACATGTCATACACAAAAATGCTAACAGAAAACATACCCGGGGAATCCAATCAGCCATGCGCCCTACAGGAAAGGGAGGAACACATGTCATCATACACAAAAATGCTAACAGAAAACATACCTGGGGAATCCAATCAGCCACGCGCCCTAGAGGAAAGGGAGGAACACATGTCATACACAAAAATGCTAACAGAAAACATACCTGGGGAATCCAATCAGCGACGCGCCCTAGAGGAAAGGGAGGAACACATGTCATACACAAAAATGCTAACAGAAAACATACCTGAGGAATCCAATCAGTGACGCGCCCTAGAGGAAAAGGAGGAACACATGTCATACACAAAAATGCTAACAGAAAACATACCTGGGGAATCCAATCAGCGACGCGCCCTAGAGGAAAGGGAGGAACACATGTCATACACAAAAATGCTAACAGAAAACATACCTGGGGAATCCAATCAGCGACGCGCCCTAGGGGAAAGGGAGGAACACATGTCATACACAAAAATGCTAACAGAAAACATACCTGGGGAATCCAATCAGCGACGCGCCCTAGAGGAAAGGGAGGAACACACATGTCATACACAAAAATGCTAACAGAAAACATACCCGGGGAATCCAATCAGCCATGCGCCCTACAGGAAAGGGAGGAACACATGTCATACACAAAAATGCTAACAGAAAACATACCTGAGGAATCCAATCAGTGACGCGCCCTAGAGGAAAAGGAGGAACACATGTCATACACAAAAATGCTAACAGAAAACATACCTGGGGAATCCAATCAGCGACGCGCCCTAGAGGAAAGGGAGGAACACATGTCATACACAAAAATGCTAACAGAAAACATACCTGGGGAATCCAATCAGCGACGCGCCCTAGAGGAAAGGGAGCAACACATGTCATACACAAAAATGCTAACAGAAAACATACCTGGGGAATCCACTCAGCCACGCGCCCTACAGGAAAGGGAGGAACACATGTCATAAACAAAAATGCTAACAGAAAACATACCTGGGGAATCCAATCAGCCACGCGCCCTAGAGGAAATGGAGGAACACATGTCATACACAAAAATGCTAACAGAAAACATACCTGGGGAATCCAATCAGCGACGCGCCCTAGAGGAAAGGGAGGAACACATGTCATACACAAAAATGCTAACAGAAAACATACCTGGGGAATCCAATCAGCGAAGCGCCCTAGGGGAAAGGGAGGAACACATGTCATACACAAAAATGCTAACAGAAAACATACCTGGGGAATCCAATCAGCGACGCGCCCTAGAGGAAAGGGAGGAACACATGTCATACACAACAAGAGGCTCTCAAGAGCCTGAATCGCTCACCTGAAATTTTTTTGTTTAATCTATCATCAATGATTATTTTGGCTTTTCAATTTATTTAAATGTTCTTTAAATCGTCCTATTCTCTTCAAAAGCCAAAAAAACATCATTTTCTCCTATGTTCTATTTTAGCCATAGGAGCTATGTTTCTTGACATACAAGGAAATGAAATATAAAATTTATATTAGATACTCTGAAACTCTGAAACTCATTTAGCTTAAGTTTGGCTGAAATTGATACAGCAGTTTTAAAGGAGAAGATTTTTTAAAGTAAGTCAACATGATGAACAAATTGTGAAAAAAGTCTTTAAAGGGCAATAACTCCTTAAGAGGTCAATTGACAATTTTGGTCAAATTGACTTATTTGTAGATCTTACTTTGCTGATCATTTTTGCTGTTTACTGTTTATCTTTATCTATAATAATATTCAAGATAATGACCAAAAACTGCAAAATTTCCTTAAAATTACCAATAAAGTGGCAGCAACCCAACAAAGGTTTGTTTGATTCATCTGAAAATTATAGGGCTGATAGATCTTGACCTAATGAACATTTTAACCCCATGTCAGATTTGCTCTAAATGCTTTCGTTTTTTAGATATAAGCCAAAAACTGCATTTGACCCCTATGTTCTATTTTAAGTAACGGCGGTCATATTTTTTGACGGATCAAAAATCTAAGCACACACTTTGTGCAGGATACTCTAAGAAACAATCATGCAAAGTTTCATCCAAATCCATTCAGTAGTTTCAGAGGAGAAGATGTTTGAAAAATTGTTAACGACGACGACGACGGACGCCAAGTGATAAGAAAAGCTCACATGGCCTTTTAGGCCAGGTGAGCTAAAAATGCTAACAGAAAACATACCTGGGGAATCCAATCAGCGACGCGCCCTAGAGGAAAGGGAGGAACACATGTCATACACAAAAATGCTAACAGAAAACATACCTGGGGAATCCAATCAGCGACGCGCCCTAGAGGAAAGGGAGGAACACATGTCATACACAAAAATGCTAACAGAAAACATACCTGGGGAATCCAATCAGCGACGGGCCCTAGAGGAAAGGGAGGAACACATGTCATACACAAAAATGCTAACAGAAAACATACCTGGGGAATCCAATCAGCGACGCGCCCTAGAGGAAAGGGAGGAACACAAGTCATACACAACAAGAGGCTCTCAAGAGCCTGAATCGCTCACCTGAAATTTTTTGGTTTAATCTCTCATCAATGATTATTTTGGCATTTCAATTTATTTAAATGTTCTTTAAATCGTCCTATTCTCTTCAAAAGCCAAAAAAAAATCATTTTCTCCTATGTTCTATTTTAGCCATAGGAGCTATGTTTCTTGACATACAAGGAAATGAAATATAAAATTTATATTAGATACTCTGAAACTCTGAAACTCATTTAGCCTAAGTTTGGCTGAAATTGATACAGCAGTTTTAAAGGAGAAGATTTTTTAAAGTAAGTCAACATGATGAACAAATTGTGAAAAAAAGTCTTTAAAGGGCAATTTGGTCAAATTGACTTATTTGTAGATCTTACTTTGCTAATCATTTTTGCTGTTTACTGTTTATCTTTATCTATAATAATATTCAAGATAATGACCAAAAACTGCAAAATTTCCTTAAAATTACCAATTAAGTGGCAGCAACCCAACAATGGTTTGTTTGATTCATCTGAAAATTTCAGGGGTGATAGATCTTGACCTAATGAACATTTTAACCCGGCCCCATGTCAGATTTGCTCTAAATGCTTTCCTTTTTGAGATATAAGCCAAAAACTGCATTTGACCCCTATGTTCTATTTTAAGTAACGGCGGCCATGTTTTTTAACGGATCAAAAATCAAAGCGCATACTTTGTGCAGGATACTGTAAGAAACAATCAAGCTAAGTTTCATTTAAATCCATTCAGTAGTTTCAGAGGAGAAGATGTTTGAAAAATTGTTAACGACGACGACGACGGACGCCAAGTGATAAGAAAAGCTCACATGGCCTTTTAGGCCAGGTGAGCTAAAAATGCTAACAGAAAACATACCTGGGGAATCCAATCAGCGACGCGCCCTAGAGGAAAGGGAGGAACACATGTCATACACAAAAATGCTAACAGAAAACATACCTGAGGAATCCAATCAGTGACGCGCCCTAGAGGAAAGGGAGGAACACATGTCATACACAAAAATGCTAACAGAAAACATACCTGGGGAATCCAATCAGCGACGCGCCCTAGAGGAAAGGGAGGAACACATGTCATACACAAAAATGCTAACAGAAAACATACCTGGGGAATCCAATCAGCGACGCGCCCTAGAGGAAAGGGAGGAACACATGTCATACACAAAAATGCTAACAGAAAACATACCTGGGGAATCCACTCAGCCACGCGCCCTACAGGAAAGGGAGGAACACATGTCATAAACAAAAATGCTAACAGAAAACATACCTGGGGAATCCAATCAGCGACGCGCCCTAGGGGAAAGGGAGGAACACATGTCATACACAAAAATGCTAACAGAAAACATACCTGGGGAATCCAATCAGCGACGCGCCCTAGGGGAAAGGGAGGAACACATGTCATACACAAAAATGCTAACAGAAAACATACCTGGGGAATCCAATCAGCGACGCGCCCTAGAGGAAAGGGAGGAACACATGTCATACACAAAAATGCTAACAGAAAACATACCCGGGGAATCCAATCAGCCATGCGCCCTACAGGAAAGGGAGGAACACATGTCATACACAAAAATGCTAACAGAAAACATACCTGGGGAATCCAATCAGCCACGCGCCCTAGAGGAAAGGGAGGAACACATGTCATACACAAAAATGCTAACAGAAAACATACCAGGGGAATCCAATCAGCGACGCGCCCTAGAGGAAAGGGAGGAACACATGTCATACACAAAAATGCTAACAGAAAACATACCTGAGGAATCCAGTCAGTGACGCGCCCTCGAGGAAAGGGAGGAACACATGTCATACACAAAAATGCTAACAGAAAACATACCTGGGGAATCCAATCAGCGACGCGCCCTAGAGGAAAGGGAGGAACACATGTCATACACAAAAATGCTAACAGAAAACATACCTGGGGAATCCAATCAGCGACGCGCCCTAGAGGAAAGGGAGGAACACATGTCATACACAAAAATGCTAACAGAAAACATACCTGGGGAATCCACTCAGCCACGCGCCCTACAGGAAAGGGAGGAACACATGTCATAAACAAAAATGCTAACAGAAAACATACCTGGGGAATCCAATCAGCGACGCGCCCTAGGGGAAAGGGAGGAACACATGTCATACACAAAAATGCTAACAGAAAACATACCTGGGGAATCCAATCAGCGACGCGCCCTAGGGGAAAGGGAGGAACACATGTCATACACAAAAATGCTAACAGAAAACATACCTGGGGAATCCATGTCATACACAAAAATGCTAACAGAAAACATACCTGGGGAATCCAATCAGCGACGCGCCCTAGAGGAAAGGGAGGAACACATGTCATACACAACAAGAGGCTCTCAAGAGCCTGAATCGCTCACCTGAAATTTTTTTGTTTAATCTATCATCAATGATTATTTTGGCTTTTCAATTTATTTAAATGTTCTTTAAATCGTCCTATTCTCTTCAAAAGCCAAAAAAACATCATTTTCTCCTATGTTCTATTTTAGCCATAGGAGCTATGTTTCTTGACATACAAGGAAATGAAATATAAAATTTATATTAGATACTCTGAAACTCATTTAGCTTAAGTTTGGCTGAAATTGATACAGCAGTTTTAAAGGAGAAGATTTTTTAAAGTAAGTCAACATGATGAACAAATTGTGAAAAAAGTCTTTAAAGGGCAATAACTCCTTAAGAGGTCAATTGACAATTTTGGTCAAATTGACTTATTTGTAGATCTTACTTTGCTGATCATTTTTGCTGTTTACTGTTTATCTTTATCTATAATAATATTCAAGATAATGACCAAAAACTGCAAAATTTCCTTAAAATTACCAATAAAGTGGCAGCAACCCAACAAAGGTTTGTTTGATTCATCTGAAAATTATAGGGCTGATAGATCTTGACCTAATGAACATTTTAACCCCATGTCAGATTTGCTCTAAATGCTTTCGTTTTTTAGATATAAGCCAAAAACTGCATTTGACCCCTATGTTCTATTTTAAGTAACGGCGGCCATGTTTTTTGACGGATCAAAAATATAAGCACACACTTTGTGCAGGATACTCTAAGAAACAATCATGCAAAGTTTCATCCAAATCCATTAAGTAGTTTCAGAGGAGAAGATGTTTGAAAAATTGTTAACGACGACGACGACGGACGCCAAGTGATAAGAAAAGCTCACATGGCCTTTTAGGCCAGGTGAGCTAAAAATGCTAACAGAAAACATACCTGGGGAATCCAATCAGCGACGCGCCCTAGAGGAAAGGGAGGAACACATGTCATACACAAAAATGCTAACAGAAAACATACCTGGGGAATCCAATCAGCGACGCGCCCTAGAGGAAAGGGAGGAACACATGTCATACACAAAAATGCTAACAGAAAACATACCTGGGGAATCCAATCAGCGACGGGCCCTAGAGGAAAGGGAGGAACACATGTCATACACAAAAATGCTAACAGAAAACATACCTGGGGAATCCAATCAGCGACGCGCCCTAGAGGAAAGGGAGGAACACAAGTCATACACAACAAGAGGCTCTCAAGAGCCTGAATCGCTCACCTGAAATTTTTTGGTTTAATCTCTCATCAATGATTATTTTGGCATTTCAATTTATTTAAATGTTCTTTAAATCGTCCTATTCTCTTCAAAAGCCAAAAAAAAATCATTTTCTCCTATGTTCTATTTTAGCCATAGGAGCTATGTTTCTTGACATACAAGGAAATGAAATATAAAATTTATATTAGATACTCTGAAACTCTGAAACTCATTTAGCCTAAGTTTGGCTGAAATTGATACAGCAGTTTTAAAGGAGAAGATTTTTTAAAGTAAGTCAACATGATGAACAAATTGTGAAAAAAAGTCTTTAAATGGCAATTTGGTCAAATTGACTTATTTGTAGATCTTACTTTGCTAATCATTTTTGCTGTTTACTGTTTATCTTTATCTATAATAATATTCAAGATAATGACCAAAAACTGCAAAATTTCCTTAAAATTACCAATTAAGTGGCAGCAACCCAACAATGGTTTGTTTGATTCATCTGAAAATTTCAGGGGTGATAGATCTTGACCTAATGAACATTTTAACCCCCATGTCAGATTTGCTCTAAATGCTTTCCTTTTTGAGATATAAGCCAAAAACTGCATTTGACCCCTATGTTCTATTTTAAGTAACGGTGGCCATGTTTTTTAACGGATCAAAAATCAAAGCGCATACTTTGTGCAGGATACTGTAAGAAACAATCATGCTAAGTTTCATTTAAATCCATTCAGTAGTTTCAGAGGAGAAGATGTTTGAAAAATTGTTAACGACGACAGACGACGACGACGACGGATGCCAAGTGATAAGAAAAGCTCACATGGCCTTTTAGGCCAGGTCAGCTAAAAATGCTAACAGAAAACATACCTGGGGAATCCAATCAGCGATGCGCCCTAGAGGAAAGGGAGTAACACATGTCATACACAAAATTCTAACAGAAAACATACCTGGGGAATCCAATCAGCGACGTGCCCTAGAGGAAAGGGAGGAACACATGTCATACACAAAAATGCTAACAGAAAACATACCTGGGGAATCCAATCAGGGACGCGCCCTAGAGGAAAGGGAGGAACACATGTCATACACAAAAATGCTAACAGAAAACATACCTGGGGAATCCAATCAGTGACGCGCCCTAGAGGAAAAGGAGGAACACATGTCATACACAAAAATGCTAACAGAAAACATACCTGGGGAATCCAATCAGCGACGCGCCCTAGAGGAAAGGGAGGAACACATGTCATACACAAAAATGCTAACAGAAAACATACCTGGGGAATCCAATCAGCGACGCGCCCTAGAGGAAAGGGAGGAACACATGTCATACACAAAAATGCTAACAGAAAACATACCTGGGGAATCCACTCAGCCACGCGCCCTACAGGAAAGGGAGTAACACATGTCATAAACAAAAATGCTAACAGAAAACATACCTGGGGAATCCAATCAGCGATGCGCCCTAGAGGAAAGGGAGGAACACATGTCATACACAAAAATGCTAACAGAAAACATACCTGGGGAATCCAATCAGCGACGCGCCCTAGAGGAAAGGGAGGAACACATGTCATACACAAAAATGCTAACAGAAAACATACCTGGGGAATCCAATCAGCGACGCGCCCTAGAGGAAAGGGAGGAACACATGTCATACACAAAAATGCTAACAGAAAACATACCTGGGGAATCCAATCAGCGACGCGCCCTAGAGGAAAGGGAGGAACACATGTCATACACAAAAATGCTAACAGAAAACATACCTGGGGAATCCAATCAGCGACGCGCCCTAGGGGAAAGGGAGGAACACATGTCATACACAAAAATGCTAACAGAAAACATACCTGGGGAATCCAATCAGCGACGCGCCCTAGAGGAAAGGGAGGAACACACATGTCATACACAAAAATGCTAACAGAAAACATACCCGGGGAATCCAATCAGCCATGCGCCCTACAGGAAAGGGAGGAACACATGTCATCATACACAAAAATGCTAACAGAAAACATACCTGGGGAATCCAATCAGCCACGCGCCCTAGAGGAAAGGGAGGAACACATGTCATACACAAAAATGCTAACAGAAAACATACCTGGGGAATCCAATCAGCGACGCGCCCTAGAGGAAAGGGAGGAACACATGTCATACACAAAAATGCTAACAGAAAACATACCTGAGGAATCCAATCAGTGACGCGCCCTAGAGGAAAAGGAGGAACACATGTCATACACAAAAATGCTAACAGAAAACATACCTGGGGAATCCAATCAGCGACGCGCCCTAGAGGAAAGGGAGGAACACATGTCATACACAAAAATGCTAACAGAAAACATACCTGGGGAATCCAATCAGCGACGCGCCCTAGGGGAAAGGGAGGAACACATGTCATACACAAAAATGCTAACAGAAAACATACCTGGGGAATCCAATCAGCGACGCGCCCTAGAGGAAAGGGAGGAACACACATGTCATACACAAAAATGCTAACAGAAAACATACCCGGGGAATCCAATCAGCCATGCGCCCTACAGGAAAGGGAGGAACACATGTCATACACAAAAATGCTAACAGAAAACATACCTGAGGAATCCAATCAGTGACGCGCCCTAGAGGAAAAGGAGGAACACATGTCATACACAAAAATGCTAACAGAAAACATACCTGGGGAATCCAATCAGCGACGCGCCCTAGAGGAAAGGGAGGAACACATGTCATACACAAAAATGCTAACAGAAAACATACCTGGGGAATCCAATCAGCGACGCGCCCTAGAGGAAAGGGAGCAACACATGTCATACACAAAAATGCTAACAGAAAACATACCTGGGGAATCCACTCAGCCACGCGCCCTACAGGAAAGGGAGGAACACATGTCATAAACAAAAATGCTAACAGAAAACATACCTGGGGAATCCAATCAGCCACGCGCCCTAGAGGAAATGGAGGAACACATGTCATACACAAAAATGCTAACAGAAAACATACCTGGGGAATCCAATCAGCGACGCGCCCTAGAGGAAAGGGAGGAACACATGTCATACACAAAAATGCTAACAGAAAACATACCTGGGGAATCCAATCAGCGAAGCGCCCTAGGGGAAAGGGAGGAACACATGTCATACACAAAAATGCTAACAGAAAACATACCTGGGGAATCCAATCAGCGACGCGCCCTAGAGGAAAGGGAGGAACACATGTCATACACAACAAGAGGCTCTCAAGAGCCTGAATCGCTCACCTGAAATTTTTTTGTTTAATCTATCATCAATGATTATTTTGGCTTTTCAATTTATTTAAATGTTCTTTAAATCGTCCTATTCTCTTCAAAAGCCAAAAAAACATCATTTTCTCCTATGTTCTATTTTAGCCATAGGAGCTATGTTTCTTGACATACAAGGAAATGAAATATAAAATTTATATTAGATACTCTGAAACTCTGAAACTCATTTAGCTTAAGTTTGGCTGAAATTGATACAGCAGTTTTAAAGGAGAAGATTTTTTAAAGTAAGTCAACATGATGAACAAATTGTGAAAAAAGTCTTTAAAGGGCAATAACTCCTTAAGAGGTCAATTGACAATTTTGGTCAAATTGACTTATTTGTAGATCTTACTTTGCTGATCATTTTTGCTGTTTACTGTTTATCTTTATCTATAATAATATTCAAGATAATGACCAAAAACTGCAAAATTTCCTTAAAATTACCAATAAAGTGGCAGCAACCCAACAAAGGTTTGTTTGATTCATCTGAAAATTATAGGGCTGATAGATCTTGACCTAATGAACATTTTAACCCCATGTCAGATTTGCTCTAAATGCTTTCGTTTTTTAGATATAAGCCAAAAACTGCATTTGACCCCTATGTTCTATTTTAAGTAACGGCGGTCATATTTTTTGACGGATCAAAAATCTAAGCACACACTTTGTGCAGGATACTCTAAGAAACAATCATGCAAAGTTTCATCCAAATCCATTCAGTAGTTTCAGAGGAGAAGATGTTTGAAAAATTGTTAACGACGACGACGACGGACGCCAAGTGATAAGAAAAGCTCACATGGCCTTTTAGGCCAGGTGAGCTAAAAATGCTAACAGAAAACATACCTGGGGAATCCAATCAGCGACGCGCCCTAGAGGAAAGGGAGGAACACATGTCATACACAAAAATGCTAACAGAAAACATACCTGGGGAATCCAATCAGCGACGCGCCCTAGAGGAAAGGGAGGAACACATGTCATACACAAAAATGCTAACAGAAAACATACCTGGGGAATCCAATCAGCGACGGGCCCTAGAGGAAAGGGAGGAACACATGTCATACACAAAAATGCTAACAGAAAACATACCTGGGGAATCCAATCAGCGACGCGCCCTAGAGGAAAGGGAGGAACACAAGTCATACACAACAAGAGGCTCTCAAGAGCCTGAATCGCTCACCTGAAATTTTTTGGTTTAATCTCTCATCAATGATTATTTTGGCATTTCAATTTATTTAAATGTTCTTTAAATCGTCCTATTCTCTTCAAAAGCCAAAAAAAAATCATTTTCTCCTATGTTCTATTTTAGCCATAGGAGCTATGTTTCTTGACATACAAGGAAATGAAATATAAAATTTATATTAGATACTCTGAAACTCTGAAACTCATTTAGCCTAAGTTTGGCTGAAATTGATACAGCAGTTTTAAAGGAGAAGATTTTTTAAAGTAAGTCAACATGATGAACAAATTGTGAAAAAAAGTCTTTAAAGGGCAATTTGGTCAAATTGACTTATTTGTAGATCTTACTTTGCTAATCATTTTTGCTGTTTACTGTTTATCTTTATCTATAATAATATTCAAGATAATGACCAAAAACTGCAAAATTTCCTTAAAATTACCAATTAAGTGGCAGCAACCCAACAATGGTTTGTTTGATTCATCTGAAAATTTCAGGGGTGATAGATCTTGACCTAATGAACATTTTAACCCGGCCCCATGTCAGATTTGCTCTAAATGCTTTCCTTTTTGAGATATAAGCCAAAAACTGCATTTGACCCCTATGTTCTATTTTAAGTAACGGCGGCCATGTTTTTTAACGGATCAAAAATCAAAGCGCATACTTTGTGCAGGATACTGTAAGAAACAATCAAGCTAAGTTTCATTTAAATCCATTCAGTAGTTTCAGAGGAGAAGATGTTTGAAAAATTGTTAACGACGACAGACGACGACGACGACGGACGCCAAGTGATAAGAAAAGCTCACATGGCCTTTTAGGCCAGGTGAGCTAAAAATGCTAACAGAAAACATACCTGGGGAATCCAATCAGCGATGCGCCCTAGAGGAAAGGGAGTAACACATGTCATACACAAAATGCTAACAGAAAACATACCTGGGGAATCCAATCAGCGACGCGCCCTAGAGGAAAGGGAGGAACACATGTCATACACAAAAATGCTAACAGAAAACATACCTGGGGAATCCAATCAGCGACGCGCCCTAGAGGAAAGGGAGGAACACATGTCATACACAAAAATGCTAACAGAAAACATACCTGGGGAATCCAATCAGAGACGCGCCCTAGAGGAAAGGGAGTAACACATGTCATACACAAAATGCTAACAGAAAACATACCTGGGGAATCCAATCAGTGACGTGCCCTAGAGGAAAGGGAGGAACACATGTCATACACAAAAATGCTAACAGAAAACATACCTGGGGAATCCAATCAGCGACGCGCCCTAGAGGAAAGGGAGGAACACACATGTCATACACAAAAATGCTAACAGAAAACATACCTGGGGAATCCAATCAGCCACGCGCCCTACAGGAAAGGGAGGAACACATGTCATACACAAAAATGCTAACAGAAAACATACCTGGGGAATCCAATCAGCGACGCGCCCTAGAGGAAAGGGAGGAACACATGTCATACACAAAAATGCTAACAGAAAACATACCTGGGGAATCCACTCAGCCACGCGCCCTAGAGGAAAGGGAGGAACACATGTCATAAACAAAAATGCTAACAGAAAACATACCTGGGGAATCCAATCAGCGACGCGCCCTAGAGGAAAGGGAGTAAAACATGTCATACACAAAAATGCTAACAGAAAACATACCTGGGGAATCCAATCAGCGACGCGCCCTAGAGGAAAGGGAGGAACACACATGTCATACACAAAAATGCTAACAGAAAACATACCTGGGGAATCCAATCAGCGACGCGCCCTAGAGGAAAGGGAGGAACACATGTCATACACAAAATGCTAACAGAAAACATACCTGGGGAATCCAATCAGCGAAGCGCCCTAGAGGAAAGGGAGGAACACATGTCATACACAACAAGAGGCTCTCAAGAGCCTGAATCGCTCACCTGAAATTTTTTTGTTTAATCTATCATCAATGATTATTTTGGCTTTTCAATTTATTTAAATGTTCTTTAAATCGTCCTATTCTCTTCAAAAGCCAAAAAAACATCATTTTCTCCTATGTTCTATTTTAGCCATAGGAGCTATGTTTCTTGACATACAAGGAAATGAAATATAAAATTTATATTAGATACTCTGAAACTCATTTAGCTTAAGTTTGGCTGAAATTGATACAGCAGTTTTAAAGGAGAAGATTTTTTAAAGTAAGTCAACATGATGAACAAATTGTGAAAAAAGTCTTTAAAGGGCAATAACTCCTTAAGAGGTCAATTGACAATTTTGGTCAAATTGACTTATTTGTAGATCTTACTTTGCTGATCATTTTTGCTGTTTACTGTTTATCTTTATCTATAATAATATTCAAGATAATGACCAAAAACTGCAAAATTTCCTTAAAATTACCAATAAAGTGGCAGCAACCCAACAAAGGTTTGTTTGATTCATCTGAAAATTATAGGGCTGATAGATCTTGACCTAATGAACATTTTAACCCCATGTCAGATTTGCTCTAAATGCTTTCGTTTTTTAGATATAAGCCAAAAACTGCATTTGACCCCTATGTTCTATTTTAAGTAACGGCGGCCATGTTTTTTGACGGATCAAAAATCTAAGCACACACTTTGTGCAGGATACTCTAAGAAACAATCATGCAAAGTTTCATCCAAATCCATTCAGTAGTTTCAGAGGAGAAGATGTTTGAAAAATTGTTAACGACGACGACGACGGACGCCAAGTGATAAGAAAAGCTCACATGGCCTTTTAGGCCAGGTGAGCTAAAAATGCTAACAGAAAACATACCTGGGGAATCCAATCAGCGACGCGCCCTAGAGGAAAGGGAGGAACACATGTCATACACAAAAATGCTAACAGAAAACATACCTGGGGAATCCAATCAGCGACGCGCCCTAGAGGAAAGGGAGGAACACATGTCATACACAACAAGAGGCTCTCAAGAGCCTGAATCGCTCACCTGAAATTTTTTTGTTTAATCTATCATCAATGATTATTTTGGCTTTTCAATTTATTTAAATGTTCTTTAAATCGTCCTATTCTCTTCAAAAGCCAAAAAAACATCATTTTCTCCTATGTTCTATTTTAGCCATAGGAGCTATGTTTCTTGACATACAAGGAAATGAAATATAAAATTTATATTAGATACTCTGAAACTCTGATACTCATTTAGCTTAAGTTTGGCTGAAATTGATACAGCAGTTTTAAAGGAGAAGATTTTTTAAAGTAAGTCAACATGATGAACAAATTGTGAAAAAAGTCTTTAAAGGGCAATAACTCCTTAAGAGGTCAATTGACAATTTTGGTCAAATTGACTTATTTGTAGATCTTACTTTGCTGATCATTTTTGCTGTTTACTGTTTATCTTTATCTATAATAATATTCAAGATAATGACCAAAAACTGCAAAATTTCCTTAAAATTACCAATAAAGTGGCAGCAACCCAACAAAGGTTTGTTTGATTCATCTGAAAATTATAGGGCTGATAGATCTTGACCTAATGAACATTTTAACCCCATGTCAGATTTGCTCTAAATGCTTTCGTTTTTTAGATATAAGCCAAAAACTGCATTTGACCCCTATGTTCTATTTTAAGTAACGGCGGCCATGTTTTTTGACAGATCAAAAATATAAGCACACACTTTGTGCAGGATACTCTAAGAAACAATCATGCAAAGTTTCATCCAAATCCATTCAGTAGTTTCAGAGGAGAAGATGTTTGAAAAATTGTTAACGACGACGACGACGGACGCCAAGTGATAAGAAAAGCTCACATGGCCTTTTAGGCCAGGTGAGCTAAAAATGCTAACAGAAAACATACCTGGGGAATCCAATCAGCGACGCGCCCTAGAGGAAAGGGAGGAACACATGTCATACACAAAAATGCTAACAGAAAACATACCTGGGGAATCCAATCAGCGACGTGCCCTAGAGGAAAGGGAGGAACACATGTCATACACAAAAATGCTAACAGAAAACATACCTGGGGAATCCAATCAGCGACGGGCCCTATAGGAAAGGGAGGAACACATGTCATACACAAAAATGCTAACAGAAAACATACCTGGGGAATCCAATCAGCGACGCGCCCTAGAGGAAAGGGAGGAACACACATGTCATACACAAAAATGCTAACAGAAAACATACCCGGGGAATCCAATCAGCCATGCGCCCTACAGGAAAGGGAGGAACACATGTCATACACAAAAATGCTAACAGAAAACATACCTGGGGAATCCAATCAGCCACGCGCCCTAGAGGAAAGGGAGGAACACATGTCATACACAAAAATGCTAACAGAAAACATACCTGGGGAATCCAATCAGCGACGCGCCCTAGAGGAAAAGGAGGAACACATGTCATACACAAAAATGCTAACAGAAAACATACCTGGGGAATCCAATCAGCCACGCGCCCTAGAGGAAAGGGAGGAACACATGTCATACACAAAAATGCTAACAGAAAACATACCTGGGGAATCCAATCAGCCACGCGCCCTAGAGGAAAGGGAGGAACACATGTCATACACAAAAATGCTAACAGAAAACATACCTGGGGAATCCAATCAGCCACGCGCCCTAGAGGAAAGGGAGGAACACATGTCATACACAAAAATGCTAACAGAAAACATACCTGGGGAATCCAATCAGCGACGCGCCCTAGAGGAAAAGGAGGAACACATGTCATACACAAAAATGCTAACAGAAAACATACCTGGGGAATCCAATCAGCGACGCGCCCTAGAGGAAAGGGAGGAACACATGTCATACACAAAAATGCTAACAGAAAACATACCTGGGGAATCCAATCAGCGACGCGCCCTAGAGGAAAGGGAGTAACACATGTCATACACAAAAATGCTAACAGAAAACATACCTGGGGAATCCACTCAGCCACGCGCCCTACAGGAAAGAGAGGAACACATGTCATAAACAAAAATGCTAACAGAAAACATACCTGGGGAATCCAATCAGCGACGCGCCCTAGAGGAAAGGGAGGAACACATGTCATACACAAAAATGCTAACAGAAAACATACCTGGGGAATCCAATCAGCGACGCGCCCTAGAGGAAAGGGAGGAACACATGTCATACACAAAAATGCTAACAGAAAACATACCTGAGGAATCCAATCAGTGACGCGCCCTAGAGGAAAAGGAGGAACACATGTCATACACAAAAATGCTAACAGAAAACATACCTGGGGAATCCAATCAGCGACGCGCCCTAGAGGAAAGGGAGGAACACATGTCATACACAAAAATGCTAACAGAAAACATACCTGGGGAATCCAATCAGCGATGCGCCCTAGGGGAAAGGGAGGAACACATGTCATACACAAAAATGCTAACAGAAAACATACCTGGGGAATCCAATCAGCGACGCGCCCTAGAGGAAAGGGAGGAACACACATGTCATACACAAAAATGCTAACAGAAAACATACCCGGGGAATCCAATCAGCCATGCGCCCTACAGGAAAGGGAGGAACACATGTCATACACAAAAATGCTAACAGAAAACATACCTGGGGAATCCAATCAGCCACGCGCCCTAGAGGAAAGGGAGGAACACATGTCATACACAAAAATGCTAACAGAAAACATACCTGGGGAATCCAATCAGCGACGCGCCCTAGAGGAAAGGGAGGAACACATGTCATACACAAAAATGCTAACAGAAAACATACCTGAGGAATCCAATCAGTGACGCGCCCTAGAGGAAAAGGAGGAACACATGTCATACACAAAAATGCTAACAGAAAACATACCTGGGGAATCCAATCAGCGACGCGCCCTAGAGGAAAGGGAGGAACACATGTCATACACAAAAATGCTAACAGAAAACATACCTGGGGAATCCAATCAGCGACGCGCCCTAGAGGAAAGGGAGCAACACATGTCATACACAAAAATGCTAACAGAAAACATACCTGGGGAATCCACTCAGCCACGCGCCCTACAGGAAAGGGAGGAACACATGTCATAAACAAAAATGCTAACAGAAAACATACCTGGGGAATCCAATCAGCCACGCGCCCTAGAGGAAATGGAGGAACACATGTCATACACAAAAATGCTAACAGAAAACATACCTGGGGAATCCAATCAGCGACGCGCCCTAGAGGAAAGGGAGGAACACATGTCATACACAAAAATGCTAACAGAAAACATACCTGGGGAATCCAATCAGCGACGCGCCCTAGGGGAAAGGGAGGAACACATGTCATACACAAAAATGCTAACAGAAAACATACCTGGGGAATCCAATCAGCGACGCGCCCTAGAGGAAAGGGAGGAACACATGTCATACACAACAAGAGGCTCTCAAGAGCCTGAATCGCTCACCTGAAATTTTTTTGTTTAATCTATCATCAATGATTATTTTGGCTTTTCAATTTATTTAAATGTTCTTTAAATCGTCCTATTCTCTTCAAAAGCCAAAAAAACATCATTTTCTCCTATGTTCTATTTTAGCCATAGGAGCTATGTTTCTTGACATACAAGGAAATGAAATATAAAATTTATATTAGATACTCTGAAACTCTGAAACTCATTTAGCTTAAGTTTGGCTGAAATTGATACAGCAGTTTTAAAGGAGAAGATTTTTTAAAGTAAGTCAACATGATGAACAAATTGTGAAAAAAGTCTTTAAAGGGCAATAACTCCTTAAGAGGTCAATTGACAATTTTGGTCAAATTGACTTATTTGTAGATCTTACTTTGCTGATCATTTTCGCTGTTTACTGTTTATCTTTATCTATAATAATATTCAAGATAATGACCAAAAACTGCAAAATTTCCTTAAAATTACCAATAAAGTGGCAGCAACCCAACAAAGGTTTGTTTGATTCATCTGAAAATTATAGGGCTGATAGATCTTGACCTAATGAACATTGTAACCCCATGTCAGATTTGCTCTAAATGCTTTCGTTTTTTAGATATAAGCCAAAAACTGCATTTGACCCCTATGTTCTATTTTAAGTAACGGCGGTCATATTTTTTGACGGATCAAAAATCTAAGCACACACTTTGTGCAGGATACTCTAAGAAACAATCATGCAAAGTTTCATCCAAATCCATTCAGTAGTTTCAGAGGAGAAGATGTTTGAAAAATTGTTAACGACGACGACGACGGACGCCAAGTGATAAGAAAAGCTCACATGGCCTTTTAGGCCAGGTGAGCTAAAAATGCTAACAGAAAACATACCTGGGGAATCCAATCAGCGACGCGCCCTAGAGGAAAGGGAGGAACACATGTCATACACAAAAATGCTAACAGAAAACATACCTGGGGAATCCAATCAGCGACGCGCCCTAGAGGAAAGGGAGGAACACATGTCATACACAAAAATGCTAACAGAAAACATACCTGGGGAATCCAATCAGCGACGGGCCCTAGAGGAAAGGGAGGAACACATGTCATACACAAAAATGCTAACAGAAAACATACCTGGGGAATCCAATCAGCGACGCGCCCTAGAGGAAAGGGAGGAACACAAGTCATACACAACAAGAGGCTCTCAAAAGCCTGAATTGCTCACCTGAAATTTTTTGGTTTAATCTCTCATCAATGATTATTTTGGCATTTCAATTTATTTAAATGTTCTTTAAATCGTCCTAATCTCTTCAAAAGCCAAAAAAAAATCATTTTCTCCTATGTTCTATTTTAGCCATAGGAGCTATGTTTCTTGACATACAAGGAAATGAAATATAAAATTTATATTAGATACTCTGAAACTCTGAAACTCATTTAGCCTAAGTTTGGCTGAAATTGATACAGCAGTTTTAAAGGAGAAGATTTTTTAAAGTAAGTCAACATGATGAACAAATTGTGAAAAAAAGTCTTTAAAGGGCAATTTGGTCAAATTGACTTATTTGTAGATCTTACTTTGCTAATCATTTTTGCTGTTTACTGTTTATCTTTATCTATAATAATATTCAAGATAATGACCAAAAACTGCAAAATTTCCTTAAAATTACCAATTAAGTGGCAGCAACCCAACAATGGTTTGTTTGATTCATCTGAAAATTTCAGGGGTGATAGATCTTGACCTAATGAACATTTTAACCCCATGTCAGATTTGCTCTAAATGCTTTCGTTTTTTAGATATAAGCCAAAAACAGCATTTGACCCCTATGTTCTATTTTAAGTAACGGCGGCCATGTTTTTTGACAGATCAAAAATATAAGCACACACTTTGTGCAGGATACTCTAAGAAACAATCATGCAAAGTTTCATCCAAATCCATTCAGTAGTTTCAGAGGAGAAGATGTTTGAAAAATTGTTAACGACGACGACGACGGACGCCAAGTGATAAGAAAAGCTCACATGGCCTTTTAGGCCAGGTGAGCTAAAAATGCTAACAGAAAACATACCTGGGGAATCCAATCAGCGACGCGCCCTAGAGGAAAGGGAGGAACACATGTCATACACAAAAATGCTAACAGAAAACATACCTGGGGAATCCAATCAGCGACGCGCCCTAGAGGAAAGGGAGGAACACATGTCATACACAAAAATGCTAACAGAAAACATACCTGGGGAATCCAATCAGCGACGCGCCCTAGAGGAAAGGGAGGAACACATGTCATACACAAAAATGCTAACAGAAAACATACCTGGGGAATCCAATCAGCGACGGGCCCTATAGGAAAGGGAGGAACACATGTCATACACAAAAATGCTAACAGAAAACATACCTGGGGAATCCAATCAGCGACGCGCCCTAGAGGAAAGGGAGGAACACACATGTCATACACAAAAATGCTAACAGAAAACATACCCGGGGAATCCAATCAGCCATGCGCCCTACAGGAAAGGGAGGAACACATGTCATACACAAAAATGCTAACAGAAAACATACCTGGGGAATCCAATCAGCCACGCGCCCTAGAGGAAAGGGAGGAACACATGTCATACACAAAAATGCTAACAGAAAACATACCTGGGGAATCCAATCAGCGACGCGCCTAGAGGAAAGGGAGGAACATATGTCATACACAAAAATGCTAACAGAAAACATACCTGAGGAATCCAATCAGTGACGCGCCCTAGAGGAAAAGGAGGAACACATGTCATACACAAAAATGCTAACAGAAAACATACCTGGGGAATCCAATCAGCGACGCGCCCTAGAGGAAAGGGAGGAACACATGTCATACACAAAAATGCTAACAGAAAACATACCTGGGGAATCCAATCAGCGACGCGCCCTAGAGGAAAGGGAGTAACACATGTCATACACAAAAATGCTAACAGAAAACATACCTGGGGAATCCACTCAGCCACGCGCCCTACAGGAAAGAGAGGAACACATGTCATAAACAAAAATGCTAACAGAAAACATACCTGGGGAATCCAATCAGCGACGCGCCCTAGAGGAAAGGGAGGAACACATGTCATACACAAAAATGCTAACAGAAAACATACCTGGGGAATCCAATCAGCGACGCGCCCTAGAGGAAAGGGAGGAACACATGTCATACACAAAAATGCTAACAGAAAACATACCTGGGGAATCCAATCAGCGATGCGCCCTAGGGGAAAGGGAGGAACACATGTCATACACAAAAATGCTAACAGAAAACATACCTGGGGAATCCAATCAGCGATGCGCCCTAGGGGAAAGGGAGGAACACATGTCATACACAAAAATGCTAACAGAAAACATACCTGGGGAATCCAATCAGCGACGCGCCCTAGAGGAAAGGGAGGAACACACATGTCATACACAAAAATGCTAACAGAAAACATACCCGGGGAATCCAATCAGCCATGCGCCCTACAGGAAAGGGAGGAACACATGTCATACACAAAAATGCTAACAGAAAACATACCTGGGGAATCCAATCAGCCACGCGCCCTAGAGGAAAGGGAGGAACACATGTCATACACAAAAATGCTAACAGAAAACATACCTGGGGAATCCAATCAGCGACGCGCCCTAGAGGAAAGGGAGGAACACATGTCATACACAAAAATGCTAACAGAAAACATACCTGAGGAATCCAATCAGTGACGCGCCCTAGAGGAAAAGGAGGAACACATGTCATACACAAAAATGCTAACAGAAAACATACCTGGGGAATCCAATCAGCGACGCGCCCTAGAGGAAAGGGAGGAACACATGTCATACACAAAAATGCTAACAGAAAACATACCTGGGGAATCCAATCAGCGACGCGCCCTAGAGGAAAGGGAGCAACACATGTCATACACAAAAATGCTAACAGAAAACATACCTGGGGAATCCACTCAGCCACGTGCCCTACAGGAAAGGGAGGAACACATGTCATAAACAAAAATGCTAACAGAAAACATACCTGGGGAATCCAATCAGCCACGCGCCCTAGAGGAAATGGAGGAACACATGTCATACACAAAAATGCTAACAGAAAACATACCTGGGGAATCCAATCAGCGACGCGCCCTAGAGGAAAGGGAGGAACACATGTCATACACAAAAATGCTAACAGAAAACATACCTGGGGAATCCAATCAGCGACGCGCCCTAGGGGAAAGGGAGGAACACATGTCATACACAAAAATGCTAACAGAAAACATACCTGGGGAATCCAATCAGCGACGCGCCCTAGAGGAAAGGGAGGAACACATGTCATACACAACAAGAGGCTCTCAAGAGCCTGAATCGCTCACCTGAAATTTTTTTGTTTAATCTATCATCAATGATTATTTTGGCTTTTCAATTTATTTAAATGTTCTTTAAATCGTCCTATTCTCTTCAAAAGCCAAAAAAACATCATTTTCTCCTATGTTCTATTTTAGCCATAGGAGCTATGTTTCTTGACATACAAGGAAATGAAATATAAAATTTATATTAGATACTCTGAAACTCTGAAACTCATTTAGCTTAAGTTTGGCTGAAATTGATACAGCAGTTTTAAAGGAGAAGATTTTTTAAAGTAAGTCAACATGATGAACAAATTGTGAAAAAAGTCTTTAAAGGGCAATAACTCCTTAAGAGGTCAATTGACAATTTTGGTCAAATTGACTTATTTGTAGATCTTACTTTGCTGATCATTTTCGCTGTTTACTGTTTATCTTTATCTATAATAATATTCAAGATAATGACCAAAAACTGCAAAATTTCCTTAAAATTACCAATAAAGTGGCAGCAACCCAACAAAGGTTTGTTTGATTCATCTGAAAATTATAGGGCTGATAGATCTTGACCTAATGAACATTGTAACCCCATGTCAGATTTGCTCTAAATGCTTTCGTTTTTTAGATATAAGCCAAAAACTGCATTTGACCCCTATGTTCTATTTTAAGTAACGGCGGTCATATTTTTTGACGGATCAAAAATCTAAGCACACACTTTGTGCAGGATACTCTAAGAAACAATCATGCAAAGTTTCATCCAAATCCATTCAGTAGTTTCAGAGGAGAAGATGTTTGAAAAATTGTTAACGACGACGACGACGGACGCCAAGTGATAAGAAAAGCTCACATGGCCTTTTAGGCCAGGTGAGCTAAAAATGCTAACAGAAAACATACCTGGGGAATCCAATCAGCGACGCGCCCTAGAGGAAAGGGAGGAACACATGTCATACACAAAAATGCTAACAGAAAACATACCTGGGGAATCCAATCAGCGACGCGCCCTAGAGGAAAGGGAGGAACACATGTCATACACAAAAATGCTAACAGAAAACATACCTGGGGAATCCAATCAGCGACGGGCCCTAGAGGAAAGGGAGGAACACATGTCATACACAAAAATGCTAACAGAAAACATACCTGGGGAATCCAATCAGCGACGCGCCCTAGAGGAAAGGGAGGAACACAAGTCATACACAACAAGAGGCTCTCAAAAGCCTGAATTGCTCACCTGAAATTTTTTGGTTTAATCTCTCATCAATGATTATTTTGGCATTTCAATTTATTTAAATGTTCTTTAAATCGTCCTAATCTCTTCAAAAGCAAAAAAAAAATCATTTTCTCCTATGTTCTATTTTAGCCATAGGAGCTATGTTTCTTGACATACAAGGAAATGAAATATAAAATTTATATTAGATACTCTGAAACTCTGAAACTCATTTAGCCTAAGTTTGGCTGAAATTGATACAGCAGTTTTAAAGGAGAAGATTTTTTAAAGTAAGTCAACATGATGAACAAATTGTGAAAAAAAGTCTTTAAAGGGCAATTTGGTCAAATTGACTTATTTGTAGATCTTACTTTGCTAATCATTTTTGCTGTTTACTGTTTATCTTTATCTATAATAATATTCAAGATAATGACCAAAAACTGCAAAATTTCCTTAAAATTACCAATTAAGTGGCAGCAACCCAACAATGGTTTGTTTGATTCATCTGAAAATTTCAGGGGTGATAGATCTTGACCTAATGAACATTTTAACCCCCATGTCAGATTTGCTCTAAATGCTTTCCTTTTTGAGATATAAGCCAAAAACTGCATTTGACCCCTATGTTCTATTTTAAGTAACGGCGGCCATGTTTTTTAACGGATCAAAAATCAAAGCCCATACTTTGTGCAGGATACTGTAAGAAACAATCTTGCTAAGTTTTATTTAAATCCATTCAGTAGTTTCAGAGGAGAAGATGTTTGAAAAATTGTTAACGACGACAGACGACGACGACGACGGCCTTTTAGGCCAGGTGAGCTAAAAATGCTAACAGAAAACATACCTGGGGAATCCAATCAGCCACGCGCCCTAGAGGAAAGGGAGGAACACATGTCATACACAAAAATGCTAACAGAAAACATACCTGGGGAATCCAATCAGCGACGCGCCCTAGAGGAAAGGGAGGAACACATGTCATACACAAAAATGCTAACAGAAAACATACCTGAGGAATCCAATCAGTGACGCGCCCTAGAGGAAAAGGAGGAACACATGTCATACACAAAAATGCTAACAGAAAACATACCTGGGGAATCCAATCAGCCACGCGCCCTAGAGGAAAGGGAGGAACACATGTCATACACAAAAATGCTAACAGAAAACATACCTGGGGAATCCAATCAGCGACGCGCCCTAGGGGAAAGGGAGCAACACATGTCATACACAAAAATGCTAACAGAAAACATACCTGGGGAATCCACTCAGCCACGCGCCCTACGGGAAAGGGAGGAACACATGTCATACACAAAAATGCTAACAGAAAACATACCTGGGGAATCCAATCAGCGACGCGCCCTAGGGGAAAGGGAGGAACACATGTCATACACAAAAATGCTAACAGAAAACATACCTGGGGAATCCAATCAGCGACGCGCCCTAGAGGAAAGGGAGGAACACACATGTCATACACAAAAATGCTAACAGAAAACATACCCGGGGAATCCAATCAGCCATGTGCCCTACAGGAAAGGGAGGAACACATGTCATACACAAAAATGCTAACAGAAAACATACCTGGGGAATCCAATCAGCCACGCGCCCTAGAGGAAAGGGAGGAACACATGTCATACACAAAAATGCTAACAGAAAACATACCTGGGGAATCCAATCAGTGACGCGCCCTAGAGGAAAAGGAGGAACACATGTCATACACAAAAATGCTAACAGAAAACATACCTGGGGAATCCAATCAGCGACACACCCTAGAGGAAAGGGAGGAACACATGTCATACACAAAAATGCTAACAGAAAACATACCTGGGGAATCCAATCAGCGACGCGCCCTAGAGGAAAGGGAGCAACACATGTCATACACAAAAATGCTAACAGAAAACATACCTGGGGAATCCACTCAGCCACGCGCCCTACAGGAAAGGGAGAAACACATGTCATAAACAAAAATGCTAACAGAAAACATACCTGGGGAATCCAATCAGCCACGCGCCCTAGAGGAAATGGAGGAACACATGTCATACACAAAAATGCTAACAGAAAACATACCTGGGGAATCCAATCAGCGACGCGCCCTAGAGGAAAGGGAGGAACACATGTCATACACAAAAATGCTAACAGAAAACTTACCTGGGGAATCCAATCAGCGACGCGCCCTAGGGGAAAGGGAGGAACACATGTCATACACAAAAATGCTAACAGAAAACATACCTGGGGAATCCAATCAGCGACGCGCCCTAGGGGAAAGGGAGGAACACATGTCATACACAAAAATGCTAACAGAAAACATACCTGGGGAATCCAATCAGCGACGCGCCCTAGAGGAAAGGGAGGAACACATGTCATACACAACAAGAGGCTCTCAAGAGCCTGAATCGCTCACCTGAAATTTTTTTGTTTAATCTATCATCAATGATTATTTTGGCTTTTCAATTTATTTAAATGTTCTTTAAATCGTCCTATTCTCTTCAAAAGCCAAAAAAACATCATTTTCTCCTATGTTCTATTTTAGCCATAGGAGCTATGTTTCTTGACATACAAGGAAATGAAATATAAAATTTATATTAGATACTCTGAAACTCTGAAACTCATTTAGCTTAAGTTTGGCTGAAATTGATACAGCAGTTTTAAAGGAGAAGATTTTTTAAAGTAAGTCAACATGATGAACAAATTGTGAAAAAAGTCTTTAAAGGGCAATAACTCCTTAAGAGGTCAATTGACAATTTTGGTCAAATTGACTTATTTGTAGATCTTACTTTGCTGATCATTTTCGCTGTTTACTGTTTATCTTTATCTATAATAATATTCAAGATAATGACCAAAAACTGCAAAATTTCCTTAAAATTACCAATAAAGTGGCAGCAACCCAACAAAGGTTTGTTTGATTCATCTGAAAATTATAGGGCTGATAGATCTTGACCTAATGAACATTGTAACCCCATGTCAGATTTGCTCTAAATGCTTTCGTTTTTTAGATATAAGCCAAAAACTGCATTTGACCCCTATGTTCTATTTTAAGTAACGGCGGTCATATTTTTTGACGGATCAAAAATCTAAGCACACACTTTGTGCAGGATACTCTAAGAAACAATCATGCAAAGTTTCATCCAAATCCATTCAGTAGTTTCAGAGGAGAAGATGTTTGAAAAATTGTTAACGACGACGACGACGGACGCCAAGTGATAAGAAAAGCTCACATGGCCTTTTAGGCCAGGTGAGCTAAAAATGCTAACAGAAAACATACCTGGGGAATCCAATCAGCGACGCGCCCTAGAGGAAAGGGAGGAACACATGTCATACACAAAAATGCTAACAGAAAACATACCTGGGGAATCCAATCAGCGACGCGCCCTAGAGGAAAGGGAGGAACACATGTCATACACAAAAATGCTAACAGAAAACATACCTGGGGAATCCAATCAGCGACGGGCCCTAGAGGAAAGGGAGGAACACATGTCATACACAAAAATGCTAACAGAAAACATACCTGGGGAATCCAATCAGCGACGCGCCCTAGAGGAAAGGGAGGAACACAAGTCATACACAACAAGAGGCTCTCAAAAGCCTGAATTGCTCACCTGAAATTTTTTGGTTTAATCTCTCATCAATGATTATTTTGGCATTTCAATTTATTTAAATGTTCTTTAAATCGTCCTAATCTCTTCAAAAGCAAAAAAAAAATCATTTTCTCCTATGTTCTATTTTAGCCATAGGAGCTATGTTTCTTGACATACAAGGAAATGAAATATAAAATTTATATTAGATACTCTGAAACTCTGAAACTCATTTAGCCTAAGTTTGGCTGAAATTGATACAGCAGTTTTAAAGGAGAAGATTTTTTAAAGTAAGTCAACATGATGAACAAATTGTGAAAAAAAGTCTTTAAAGGGCAATTTGGTCAAATTGACTTATTTGTAGATCTTACTTTGCTAATCATTTTTGCTGTTTACTGTTTATCTTTATCTATAATAATATTCAAGATAATGACCAAAAACTGCAAAATTTCCTTAAAATTACCAATTAAGTGGCAGCAACCCAACAATGGTTTGTTTGATTCATCTGAAAATTTCAGGGGTGATAGATCTTGACCTAATGAACATTTTAACCCCCATGTCAGATTTGCTCTAAATGCTTTCCTTTTTGAGATATAAGCCAAAAACTGCATTTGACCCCTATGTTCTATTTTAAGTAACGGCGGCCATGTTTTTTAACGGATCAAAAATCAAAGCCCATACTTTGTGCAGGATACTGTAAGAAACAATCTTGCTAAGTTTTATTTAAATCCATTCAGTAGTTTCAGAGGAGAAGATGTTTGAAAAATTGTTAACGACGACAGACGACGACGACGACGGCCTTTTAGGCCAGGTGAGCTAAAAATGCTAACAGAAAACATACCTGGGGAATCCAATCAGCCACGCGCCCTAGAGGAAAGGGAGGAACACATGTCATACACAAAAATGCTAACAGAAAACATACCTGGGGAATCCAATCAGCGACGCGCCCTAGAGGAAAGGGAGGAACACATGTCATACACAAAAATGCTAACAGAAAACATACCTGAGGAATCCAATCAGTGACGCGCCCTAGAGGAAAAGGAGGAACACATGTCATACACAAAAATGCTAACAGAAAACATACCTGGGGAATCCAATCAGCCACGCGCCCTAGAGGAAAGGGAGGAACACATGTCATACACAAAAATGCTAACAGAAAACATACCTGGGGAATCCAATCAGCGACGCGCCCTAGGGGAAAGGGAGCAACACATGTCATACACAAAAATGCTAACAGAAAACATACCTGGGGAATCCACTCAGCCACGCGCCCTACGGGAAAGGGAGGAACACATGTCATACACAAAAATGCTAACAGAAAACATACCTGGGGAATCCAATCAGCGACGCGCCCTAGGGGAAAGGGAGGAACACATGTCATACACAAAAATGCTAACAGAAAACATACCTGGGGAATCCAATCAGCGACGCGCCCTAGAGGAAAGGGAGGAACACACATGTCATACACAAAAATGCTAACAGAAAACATACCCGGGGAATCCAATCAGCCATGTGCCCTACAGGAAAGGGAGGAACACATGTCATACACAAAAATGCTAACAGAAAACATACCTGGGGAATCCAATCAGCCACGCGCCCTAGAGGAAAGGGAGGAACACATGTCATACACAAAAATGCTAACAGAAAACATACCTGGGGAATCCAATCAGTGACGCGCCCTAGAGGAAAAGGAGGAACACATGTCATACACAAAAATGCTAACAGAAAACATACCTGGGGAATCCAATCAGCGACACACCCTAGAGGAAAGGGAGGAACACATGTCATACACAAAAATGCTAACAGAAAACATACCTGGGGAATCCAATCAGCGACGCGCCCTAGAGGAAAGGGAGCAACACATGTCATACACAAAAATGCTAACAGAAAACATACCTGGGGAATCCACTCAGCCACGCGCCCTAGAGGAAATGGAGGAACACATGTCATACACAAAAATGCTAACAGAAAACATACCTGGGGAATCCAATCAGCGACGCGCCCTAGAGGAAAGGGAGGAACACATGTCATACACAAAAATGCTAACAGAAAACTTACCTGGGGAATCCAATCAGCGACGCGCCCTAGGGGAAAGGGAGGAACACATGTCATACACAAAAATGCTAACAGAAAACATACCTGGGGAATCCAATCAGCGACGCGCCCTAGGGGAAAGGGAGGAACACATGTCATACACAAAAATGCTAACAGAAAACATACCTGGGGAATCCAATCAGCGACGCGCCCTAGAGGAAAGGGAGGAACACATGTCATACACAAAAATGCTAACAGAAAACATACCTGGGGAATCCAATCAGCGACGCCCCCTAGAGGAAAGGGAGGAACACATGTCATACACAACAAGAGGCTCTCAAGAGCCTGAATCGCTCACCTGAAATTTTTTTGTTTAATCTATCATCAATGATTATTTTGGCTTTTCAATTTATTTAAATGTTCTTTAAATCGTCCTATTCTCTTCAAAAGCCAAAAAAACATCATTTTCTCCTATGTTCTATTTTAGCCATAGGAGCTATGTTTCTTGACATACAAGGAAATGAAATATAAAATTTATATTAGATACTCTGAAACTCTGAAACTCATTTAGCTTAAGTTTGGCTGAAATTGATACAGCAGTTTTAAAGGAGAAGATTTTTTAAAGTAAGTCAACATGATGAACAAATTGTGAAAAAAGTCTTTAAAGGGCAATAACTCCTTAAGAGGTCAATTGACAATTTTGGTCAAATTGACTTATTTGTAGATCTTACTTTGCTGATCATTTTTGCTGTTTACTGTTTATCTTTATCTATAATAATATTCAAGATAATGACCAAAAACTGCAAAATTTCCTTAAAATTACCAATAAAGTGGCAGCAACCCAACAAAGGTTTGTTTGATTCATCTGAAAATTATAGGGCTGATAGATCTTGACCTAATGAACATTTTAACCCCATGTCAGATTTGCTCTAAATGCTTTCGTTTTTTAGATATAAGCCAAAAACTGCATTTGACCCCTATGTTCTATTTTAAGTAACGGTGGCCATGTTTTTTGACGGATCAAAAATATAAGCACACACTTTGTGCAGGATACTCTAAGAAACAATCATACAAAGTTTCATCCAAATCCATTCAGTAGTTTCAGAGGAGAAGATGTTTGAAAAATTGTTAACGACGACGACGACGGACGCCAAGTGATAAGAAAAGCTCACATGGCCTTTTAGGCCAGGTGAGCTAAAAATGCTAACAGAAAACATACCTGGGGAATCCAATCAGCGACGCGCCCTAGAGGAAAGGGAGGAACACATTTCATACACAAAAATGCTAACAGAAAACATACCTGGGGAATCCAATCAGCGACGCGCCCTAGAGGAAAGGGAGGAACACATGTCATACACAAAAATGCTAACAGAAAACATACCTGGGGAATCCAATCAGCGACGGGCCCTAGAGGAAAGGGAGGAACACATGTCATACACAAAAATGCTAACAGAAAACATACCTGGGGAATCCAATCAGCGACGCGCCCTAGAGGAAAGGGAGGAACACAAGTCATACACAACAAGAGGCTCTCAAAAGCCTGAATTGCTCACCTGAAATTTTTTGGTTTAATCTCTCATCAATGATTATTTTGGCATTTCAATTTATTTAAATGTTCTTTAAATCGTCCTAATCTCTTCAAAAGCAAAAAAAAAATCATTTTCTCCTATGTTCTATTTTAGCCATAGGAGCTATGTTTCTTGACATACAAGGAAATGAAATATAAAATTTATATTAGATACTCTGAAACTCTGAAACTCATTTAGCCTAAGTTTGGCTGAAATTGATACAGCAGTTTTAAAGGAGAAGATTTTTTAAAGTAAGTCAACATGATGAACAAATTGTGAAAAAAAGTCTTTAAAGGGCAATTTGGTCAAATTGACTTATTTGTAGATCTTACTTTGCTAATCATTTTTGCTGTTTACTGTTTATCTTTATCTATAATAATATTCAAGATAATGACCAAAAACTGCAAAATTTCCTTAAAATTACCAATTAAGTGGCAGCAACCCAACAATGGTTTGTTTGATTCATCTGAAAATTTCAGGGGTGATAGATCTTGACCTAATGAACATTTTAACCCCCATGTCAGATTTGCTCTAAATGCTTTCCTTTTTGAGATATAAGCCAAAAACTGCATTTGACCCCTATGTTCTATTTTAAGTAACGGCGGCCATGTTTTTTAACGGATCAAAAATCAAAGCCCATACTTTGTGCAGGATACTGTAAGAAACAATCTTGCTAAGTTTTATTTAAATCCATTCAGTAGTTTCAGAGGAGAAGATGTTTGAAAAATTGTTAACGACGACAGACGACGACGACGACGGCCTTTTAGGCCAGGTGAGCTAAAAATGCTAACAGAAAACATACCTGGGGAATCCAATCAGCCACGCGCCCTAGAGGAAAGGGAGGAACACATGTCATACACAAAAATGCTAACAGAAAACATACCTGGGGAATCCAATCAGCGACGCGCCCTAGAGGAAAGGGAGGAACACATGTCATACACAAAAATGCTAACAGAAAACATACCTGAGGAATCCAATCAGTGACGCGCCCTAGAGGAAAAGGAGGAACACATGTCATACACAAAAATGCTAACAGAAAACATACCTGGGGAATCCAATCAGCCACGCGCCCTAGAGGAAAGGGAGGAACACATGTCATACACAAAAATGCTAACAGAAAACATACCTGGGGAATCCAATCAGCGACGCGCCCTAGGGGAAAGGGAGCAACACATGTCATACACAAAAATGCTAACAGAAAACATACCTGGGGAATCCACTCAGCCACGCGCCCTACGGGAAAGGGAGGAACACATGTCATACACAAAAATGCTAACAGAAAACATACCTGGGGAATCCAATCAGCGACGCGCCCTAGGGGAAAGGGAGGAACACATGTCATACACAAAAATGCTAACAGAAAACATACCTGGGGAATCCAATCAGCGACGCGCCCTAGAGGAAAGGGAGGAACACACATGTCATACACAAAAATACTAACAGAAAACATACCCGGGGAATCCAATCAGCCATGTGCCCTACAGGAAAGGGAGGAACACATGTCATACACAAAAATGCTAACAGAAAACATACCTGGGGAATCCAATCAGCCACGCGCCCTAGAGGAAAGGGAGGAACACATGTCATACACAAAAATGCTAACAGAAAACATACCTGGGGAATCCAATCAGTGACGCGCCCTAGAGGAAAAGGAGGAACACATGTCATACACAAAAATGCTAACAGAAAACATACCTGGGGAATCCAATCAGCGACACACCCTAGAGGAAAGGGAGGAACACATGTCATACACAAAAATGCTAACAGAAAACATACCTGGGGAATCCAATCAGCGACGCGCCCTAGAGGAAAGGGAGCAACACATGTCATACACAAAAATGCTAACAGAAAACATACCTGGGGAATCCACTCAGCCACGCGCCCTACAGGAAAGGGAGAAACACATGTCATAAACAAAAATGCTAACAGAAAACATACCTGGGGAATCCAATCAGCCACGCGCCCTAGAGGAAATGGAGGAACACATGTCATACACAAAAATGCTAACAGAAAACATACCTGGGGAATCCAATCAGCGACGCGCCCTAGAGGAAAGGGAGGAACACATGTCATACACAAAAATGCTAACAGAAAACTTACCTGGGGAATCCAATCAGCGACGCGCCCTAGGGGAAAGGGAGGAACACATGTCATACACAAAAATGCTAACAGAAAACATACCTGGGGAATCCAATCAGCGACGCGCCCTAGGGGAAAGGGAGGAACACATGTCATACACAAAAATGCTAACAGAAAACATACCTGGGGAATCCAATCAGCGACGCGCCCTAGAGGAAAGGGAGGAACACATGTCATACACAACAAGAGGCTCTCAAGAGCCTGAATCGCTCACCTGAAATTTTTTTGTTTAATCTATCATCAATGATTATTTTGGCTTTTCAATTTATTTAAATGTTCTTTAAATCGTCCTATTCTCTTCAAAAGCCAAAAAAACATCATTTTCTCCTATGTTCTATTTTAGCCATAGGAGCTATGTTTCTTGACATACAAGGAAATGAAATATAAAATTTATATTAGATACTCTGAAACTCTGAAACTCATTTAGCTTAAGTTTGGCTGAAATTGATACAGCAGTTTTAAAGGAGAAGATTTTTTAAAGTAAGTCAACATGATGAACAAATTGTGAAAAAAGTCTTTAAAGGGCAATAACTCCTTAAGAGGTCAATTGACAATTTTGGTCAAATTGACTTATTTGTAGATCTTACTTTGCTGATCATTTTCGCTGTTTACTGTTTATCTTTATCTATAATAATATTCAAGATAATGACCAAAAACTGCAAAATTTCCTTAAAATTACCAATAAAGTGGCAGCAACCCAACAAAGGTTTGTTTGATTCATCTGAAAATTATAGGGCTGATAGATCTTGACCTAATGAACATTGTAACCCCATGTCAGATTTGCTCTAAATGCTTTCGTTTTTTAGATATAAGCCAAAAACTGCATTTGACCCCTATGTTCTATTTTAAGTAACGGCGGTCATATTTTTTGACGGATCAAAAATCTAAGCACACACTTTGTGCAGGATACTCTAAGAAACAATCATGCAAAGTTTCATCCAAATCCATTCAGTAGTTTCAGAGGAGAAGATGTTTGAAAAATTGTTAACGACGACGACGACGGACGCCAAGTGATAAGAAAAGCTCACATGGCCTTTTAGGCCAGGTGAGCTAAAAATGCTAACAGAAAACATACCTGGGGAATCCAATCAGCGACGCGCCCTAGAGGAAAGGGAGGAACACATGTCATACACAAAAATGCTAACAGAAAACATACCTGGGGAATCCAATCAGCGACGCGCCCTAGAGGAAAGGGAGGAACACATGTCATACACAAAAATGCTAACAGAAAACATACCTGGGGAATCCAATCAGCGACGGGCCCTAGAGGAAAGGGAGGAACACATGTCATACACAAAAATGCTAACAGAAAACATACCTGGGGAATCCAATCAGCGACGCGCCCTAGAGGAAAGGGAGGAACACAAGTCATACACAACAAGAGGCTCTCAAAAGCCTGAATTGCTCACCTGAAATTTTTTGGTTTAATCTCTCATCAATGATTATTTTGGCATTTCAATTTATTTAAATGTTCTTTAAATCGTCCTAATCTCTTCAAAAGCAAAAAAAAAATCATTTTCTCCTATGTTCTATTTTAGCCATAGGAGCTATGTTTCTTGACATACAAGGAAATGAAATATAAAATTTATATTAGATACTCTGAAACTCTGAAACTCATTTAGCCTAAGTTTGGCTGAAATTGATACAGCAGTTTTAAAGGAGAAGATTTTTTAAAGTAAGTCAACATGATGAACAAATTGTGAAAAAAAGTCTTTAAAGGGCAATTTGGTCAAATTGACTTATTTGTAGATCTTACTTTGCTAATCATTTTTGCTGTTTACTGTTTATCTTTATCTATAATAATATTCAAGATAATGACCAAAAACTGCAAAATTTCCTTAAAATTACCAATTAAGTGGCAGCAACCCAACAATGGTTTGTTTGATTCATCTGAAAATTTCAGGGGTGATAGATCTTGACCTAATGAACATTTTAACCCCCATGTCAGATTTGCTCTAAATGCTTTCCTTTTTGAGATATAAGCCAAAAACTGCATTTGACCCCTATGTTCTATTTTAAGTAACGGCGGCCATGTTTTTTAACGGATCAAAAATCAAAGCCCATACTTTGTGCAGGATACTGTAAGAAACAATCTTGCTAAGTTTTATTTAAATCCATTCAGTAGTTTCAGAGGAGAAGATGTTTGAAAAATTGTTAACGACGACAGACGACGACGACGACGGCCTTTTAGGCCAGGTGAGCTAAAAATGCTAACAGAAAACATACCTGGGGAATCCAATCAGCCACGCGCCCTAGAGGAAAGGGAGGAACACATGTCATACACAAAAATGCTAACAGAAAACATACCTGGGGAATCCAATCAGCGACGCGCCCTAGAGGAAAGGGAGGAACACATGTCATACACAAAAATGCTAACAGAAAACATACCTGAGGAATCCAATCAGTGACGCGCCCTAGAGGAAAAGGAGGAACACATGTCATACACAAAAATGCTAACAGAAAACATACCTGGGGAATCCAATCAGCCACGCGCCCTAGAGGAAAGGGAGGAACACATGTCATACACAAAAATGCTAACAGAAAACATACCTGGGGAATCCAATCAGCGACGCGCCCTAGGGGAAAGGGAGCAACACATGTCATACACAAAAATGCTAACAGAAAACATACCTGGGGAATCCACTCAGCCACGCGCCCTACGGGAAAGGGAGGAACACATGTCATACACAAAAATGCTAACAGAAAACATACCTGGGGAATCCAATCAGCGACGCGCCCTAGGGGAAAGGGAGGAACACATGTCATACACAAAAATGCTAACAGAAAACATACCTGGGGAATCCAATCAGCGACGCGCCCTAGAGGAAAGGGAGGAACACACATGTCATACACAAAAATGCTAACAGAAAACATACCCGGGGAATCCAATCAGCCATGTGCCCTACAGGAAAGGGAGGAACACATGTCATACACAAAAATGCTAACAGAAAACATACCTGGGGAATCCAATCAGCCACGCGCCCTAGAGGAAAGGGAGGAACACATGTCATACACAAAAATGCTAACAGAAAACATACCTGGGGAATCCAATCAGTGACGCGCCCTAGAGGAAAAGGAGGAACACATGTCATACACAAAAATGCTAACAGAAAACATACCTGGGGAATCCAATCAGCGACACACCCTAGAGGAAAGGGAGGAACACATGTCATACACAAAAATGCTAACAGAAAACATACCTGGGGAATCCAATCAGCGACGCGCCCTAGAGGAAAGGGAGCAACACATGTCATACACAAAAATGCTAACAGAAAACATACCTGGGGAATCCACTCAGCCACGCGCCCTACAGGAAAGGGAGAAACACATGTCATAAACAAAAATGCTAACAGAAAACATACCTGGGGAATCCAATCAGCCACGCGCCCTAGAGGAAATGGAGGAACACATGTCATACACAAAAATGCTAACAGAAAACATACCTGGGGAATCCAATCAGCGACGCGCCCTAGAGGAAAGGGAGGAACACATGTCATACACAAAAATGCTAACAGAAAACTTACCTGGGGAATCCAATCAGCGACGCGCCCTAGGGGAAAGGGAGGAACACATGTCATACACAAAAATGCTAACAGAAAACATACCTGGGGAATCCAATCAGCGACGCGCCCTAGGGGAAAGGGAGGAACACATGTCATACACAAAAATGCTAACAGAAAACATACCTGGGGAATCCAATCAGCGACGCGCCCTAGAGGAAAGGGAGGAACACATGTCATACACAAAAATGCTAACAGAAAACATACCTGGGGAATCCAATCAGCGACGCCCCCTAGAGGAAAGGGAGGAACACATGTCATACACAACAAGAGGCTCTCAAGAGCCTGAATCGCTCACCTGAAATTTTTTTGTTTAATCTATCATCAATGATTATTTTGGCTTTTCAATTTATTTAAATGTTCTTTAAATCGTCCTATTCTCTTCAAAAGCCAAAAAAACATCATTTTCTCCTATGTTCTATTTTAGCCATAGGAGCTATGTTTCTTGACATACAAGGAAATGAAATATAAAATTTATATTAGATACTCTGAAACTCTGAAACTCATTTAGCTTAAGTTTGGCTGAAATTGATACAGCAGTTTTAAAGGAGAAGATTTTTTAAAGTAAGTCAACATGATGAACAAATTGTGAAAAAAGTCTTTAAAGGGCAATAACTCCTTAAGAGGTCAATTGACAATTTTGGTCAAATTGACTTATTTGTAGATCTTACTTTGCTGATCATTTTTGCTGTTTACTGTTTATCTTTATCTATAATAATATTCAAGATAATGACCAAAAACTGCAAAATTTCCTTAAAATTACCAATAAAGTGGCAGCAACCCAACAAAGGTTTGTTTGATTCATCTGAAAATTATAGGGCTGATAGATCTTGACCTAATGAACATTTTAACCCCATGTCAGATTTGCTCTAAATGCTTTCGTTTTTTAGATATAAGCCAAAAACTGCATTTGACCCCTATGTTCTATTTTAAGTAACGGTGGCCATGTTTTTTGACGGATCAAAAATATAAGCACACACTTTGTGCAGGATACTCTAAGAAACAATCATACAAAGTTTCATCCAAATCCATTCAGTAGTTTCAGAGGAGAAGATGTTTGAAAAATTGTTAACGACGACGACGACGGACGCCAAGTGATAAGAAAAGCTCACATGGCCTTTTAGGCCAGGTGAGCTAAAAATGCTAACAGAAAACATACCTGGGGAATCCAATCAGCGACGCGCCCTAGAGGAAAGGGAGGAACACATTTCATACACAAAAATGCTAACAGAAAACATACCTGGGGAATCCAATCAGCGACGCGCCCTAGAGGAAAGGGAGGAACACATGTCATACACAAAAATGCTAACAGAAAACATACCTGGGGAATCCAATCAGCGACGGGCCCTAGAGGAAAGGGAGGAACACATGTCATACACAAAAATGCTAACAGAAAACATACCTGGGGAATCCAATCAGCGACGCGCCCTAGAGGAAAGGGAGGAACACAAGTCATACACAACAAGAGGCTCTCAAGAGCCTGAATCGCTCACCTGAAATTTTTTGGTTTAATCTCTCATCAATGATTATTTTGGCATTTCAATTTATTTAAATGTTCTTTAAATCTTCCTATTCTCTTCAAAAGCCAAAAAAACATCATTTTCTCCTATGTTCTATTTTAGCCATAGGAGCTATGTTTCTTGACATACAAGGAAATGAAATATAAAATTTATATTAGATACTCTGAAACTCTGAAACTCATTTAGCCTAAGTTTGGCTGAAATTGATACAGCAGTTTTAAAGGAGAAGATTTTTTAAAGTAAGTCAACATGATGAACAAATTGTGAAAAAAAGTCTTTAAAGGGCAATTTGGTCAAATTGACTTATTTGTAGATCTTACTTTGCTAATCATTTTTGCTGTTTACTGTTTATCTTTATCTATAATAATATTCAAGATAATGACCAAAAACTGCAAAATTTCCTTAAAATTACCAATTAAGTGGCAGCAACCCAACAATGATTTGTTTGATTCATCTGAAAATTTCAGGGGTGATAGATCTTGACCTAATGAACATTTTAACCCCATGTCAGATTTGCTCTAAATGCTTTCCTTTTTGAGATATAAGCCAAAAACTGCATTTGACCCCTATGTTCTATTTTAAGTAACGGCGGCCATGTTTTTTAACGGATCAAAAATCAAAGCGCATCCTTTGTGCAGGATACTGTAAGAAACAATCATGCTAAGTTTCATTTAAATCCATTCAGTAGTTTCAGAGGAGAAGATGTTTGAAAAATTGTTAACGACGACAGACGACGACGACGACGGACGCCAAGTGATAAGAAAAGCTCACATGGCCTTTTAAGCCAGGTGAGCTAAAAATGCTAACAGAAAACATACCTGGGGAATCCAATCAGCGATGCGCCCTAGAGGAAAGGGAGTAACACATGTCATACACAAAATGCTAACAGAAAACATACCTGGGGAATCCAATCAGCGACGCGCCCTAGAGGAAAGGGAGGAACACATGTCATACACAAAAATGCTAACAGAAAACATACCTGGGGAATCCAATCAGGGACGCGCCCTAGAGGAAAGGGAGGAACACATGTCATACACAAAAATGCTAACAGAAAACATACCTGGGGAATCCAATCAGCGACGCGCCCTAGAGGAAAGGGAGGAACACATGTCATACACAAAAATGCTAACAGAAAACATACCTGAAGAATCCAATCAGTGACGCGCCCTAGAGGAAAAGGAGGAACACATGTCATACACAAAAATGCTAACAGAAAACATACCTGGGGAATCCAATCAGCGACGCGCCCTAGAGGAAAGGGAGGAACACATGTCATACACAAAAATGCTAACAGAAAACATACCTGGGGAATCCAATCAGCGACGCGCCCTAGAGGAAAGGGAGGAACACATGTCATACACAAAAATGCTAACAGAAAACATACCTGGGGAATCCACTCAGCCACGCGCCCTACAGGAAAGGGAGTAACACATGTCATAAACAAAAATGCTAACAGAAAACATACCTGGGGAATCCAATCAGCGATGCGCCCTAGAGGAAAGGGAGGAACACATGTCATACACAAAAATGCTAACAGAAAACATACCTGGGGAATCCAATCAGCGACGCGCCCTAGGGGAAAGGGAGGAACACATGTCATACACAAAAATGCTAACAGAAAACATACCTGGGGAATCCAATCAGCGACGCGCCCTAGAGGAAAGGGAGGAATACATGTCATACACAAAAATGCTAACAGAAAACATACCTGGGGAATCCAATCAGCGACGGGCCCTAGAGGAAAGGGAGGAACACATGTCATACACAAAAATGCTAACAGAAAACATACCTGGGGAATCCAATCAGCGACGCGCCCTAGAGCAAAGGGAGGAACACAAGTCATACACAACAAGAGGCTCTCAAGAGCCTGAATCGCTCACCTGAAATTTTTTGGTTTAATCTCTCATCAATGATTATTTTGGCATTTCAATTTATTTAAATGTTCTTTAAATCGTCCTTTTCTCTTCAAAAGCCAAAAAAAAATCATTTTCTCCTATGTTCTATTTTAGCCATAGGAGCTATGTTTCTTGACATACAAGGAAATGGAATATAAAATTTATATTAGATACTCTGAAACTCTGAAACTCATTTAGCCTAAGTTTGGCTGAAATTGATACAGCAGTTTTAAAGGAGAAGATTTTTTAAAGTAAGTCAACATGATGAACAAATTGTGAAAAAAAGTCTTTAAAGGGCAATTTGGTCAAATTGACTTATTTGTAGATCTTACTTTGCTAATCATTTTTGCTGTTTACTGTTTATCTTTATCTATAATAATATTCAAGATAATGACCAAAAACTGCAAAATTTCCTTAAAATTACCAATTAAGTGGCAGCAACCCAACAATGGTTTGTTTGATTCATCTGAAAATTTCAGGGGTGATAGATCTTGACCTAATGAACATTTTAACCCCATGTCAGATTTGCTCTAAATGCTTTCCTTTTTGAGATATAAGCCAAAAACTGCATTTGACCCCTATGTTCTATTTTAAGTAACGGCGGCCATGTTTTTTAACGGATCAAAAATCAAAGCGCATACTTTGTGCAGGATACTGTAAGAAACAATCATGCTAAGTTTCATTTAAATCCATTCAGTAGTTTCAGAGGAGAAGATGTTTGAAAAATTGTTAACGACGACAGACGACGACGACGACGGACGCCAAGTGATAAGAAAAGCTCACATGGCCTTTTAGGCCAGGTGAGCTAAAAATGCTAACAGAAAACATACCTGGGGAATCCAATCAGCGATGCGCCCTAGAGGAAAGGGAGTAACACATGTCATACACAAAATGCTAACAGAAAACATACCTGGGGAATCCAATCAGCGACGCGCCCTAGAGGAAAGGGAGGAACACATGTCATACACAAAAATGCTAACAGAAAACATACCTGGGGAATCCAATCAGCGACGCGCCCTAGAGGAAAGGGAGGAACACATGTCATACACAAAAATGCTAACAGAAAACATACCTGGGGAATCCAATCAGCGACGCGCCCTAGAGGAAAGGGAGTAACACATGTCATACACAAAATGCTAACAGAAAACATACCTGGGGAATCCAATCAGTGACGTGCCCTAGAGGAAAGGGAGGAACACATGTCATACACAAAAATGCTAACAGAAAACATACCTGGGGAATCCAATCAGCGACGCGCCCTAGAGGAAAGGGAGGAACACACATGTCATACACAAAAATGCTAACAGAAAACATACCCGGGGAATCCAATCAGCCATGCGCCCTACAGGAAAGGGAGGAACACATGTCATACACAAAAATGCTAACAGAAAACATACCTGGGGAATCCAATCAGCCACGCGCCTAGAGGAAAGGGAGGAACACATGTCATACACAAAAATGCTAACAGAAAACATACCTGGGGAATCCAATCAGCGACGCGCCCTAGAGGAAAGGGAGGAACACATGTCATACACAAAAATGCTAACAGAAAACATACCTGAGGAATCCAATCAGTGACGCGCCCTAGAGGAAAAGGAGGAACACATGTCATACACAAAAATGCTAACAGAAAACATACCTGGGGAATCCAATCAGCGACGCGCCCTAGAGGAAAGGGAGGAACACATGTCATACACAAAAATGCTAACAGAAAACATACCTGGGGAATCCAATCAGCGACGCGCCCTAGGGGAAAGGGAGGAACACATGTCATACACAAAAATGCTAACAGAAAACATACCTGGGGAATCCAATCAGCCACGCGCCCTAGAGGAAAGGGAGGAACACATGTCATACACAACAAGAGGCTCTCAAGAGCCTGAATCGCTCACCTGAAATTTTTTTGTTTAATCTATCATCAATGATTATTTTGGCTTTTCAATTTATTTAAATGTTCTTTAAATCGTCCTATTCTCTTCAAAAGCCAAAAAAACATCATTTTCTCCTATGTTCTATTTTAGCCATAGGAGCTATGTTTCTTGACATACAAGGAAATGAAATATAAAATTTATATTAGATACTCTGAAACTCTGAAACTCATTTAGCTTAAGTTTGGCTGAAATTGATACAGCAGTTTTAAAGGAGAAGATTTTTTAAAGTAAGTCAACATGATGAACAAATTGTGAAAAAAGTCTTTAAAGGGCAATAACTCCTTAAGAGGTCAATTGACAATTTTGGTCAAATTGACTTATTTGTAGATCTTACTTTGCTGATCATTTTCGCTGTTTACTGTTTATCTTTATCTATAATAATATTCAAGATAATGACCAAAAACTGCAAAATTTCCTTAAAATTACCAATAAAGTGGCAGCAACCCAACAAAGGTTTGTTTGATTCATCTGAAAATTATAGGGCTGATAGATCTTGACCTAATGAACATTGTAACCCCATGTCAGATTTGCTCTAAATGCTTTCGTTTTTTAGATATAAGCCAAAAACTGCATTTGACCCCTATGTTCTATTTTAAGTAACGGCGGTCATATTTTTTGACGGATCAAAAATCTAAGCACACACTTTGTGCAGGATACTCTAAGAAACAATCATGCAAAGTTTCATCCAAATCCATTCAGTAGTTTCAGAGGAGAAGATGTTTGAAAAATTGTTAACGACGACGACGACGGACGCCAAGTGATAAGAAAAGCTCACATGGCCTTTTAGGCCAGGTGAGCTAAAAATGCTAACAGAAAACATACCTGGGGAATCCAATCAGCGACGCGCCCTAGAGGAAAGGGAGGAACACATGTCATACACAAAAATGCTAACAGAAAACATACCTGGGGAATCCAATCAGCGACGCGCCCTAGAGGAAAGGGAGGAACACATGTCATACACAAAAATGCTAACAGAAAACATACCTGGGGAATCCAATCAGCGACGGGCCCTAGAGGAAAGGGAGGAACACATGTCATACACAAAAATGCTAACAGAAAACATACCTGGGGAATCCAATCAGCGACGCGCCCTAGAGGAAAGGGAGGAACACAAGTCATACACAACAAGAGGCTCTCAAAAGCCTGAATTGCTCACCTGAAATTTTTTGGTTTAATCTCTCATCAATGATTATTTTGGCATTTCAATTTATTTAAATGTTCTTTAAATCGTCCTAATCTCTTCAAAAGCAAAAAAAAAATCATTTTCTCCTATGTTCTATTTTAGCCATAGGAGCTATGTTTCTTGACATACAAGGAAATGAAATATAAAATTTATATTAGATACTCTGAAACTCTGAAACTCATTTAGCCTAAGTTTGGCTGAAATTGATACAGCAGTTTTAAAGGAGAAGATTTTTTAAAGTAAGTCAACATGATGAACAAATTGTGAAAAAAAGTCTTTAAAGGGCAATTTGGTCAAATTGACTTATTTGTAGATCTTACTTTGCTAATCATTTTTGCTGTTTACTGTTTATCTTTATCTATAATAATATTCAAGATAATGACCAAAAACTGCAAAATTTCCTTAAAATTACCAATTAAGTGGCAGCAACCCAACAATGGTTTGTTTGATTCATCTGAAAATTTCAGGGGTGATAGATCTTGACCTAATGAACATTTTAACCCCCATGTCAGATTTGCTCTAAATGCTTTCCTTTTTGAGATATAAGCCAAAAACTGCATTTGACCCCTATGTTCTATTTTAAGTAACGGCGGCCATGTTTTTTAACGGATCAAAAATCAAAGCCCATACTTTGTGCAGGATACTGTAAGAAACAATCTTGCTAAGTTTTATTTAAATCCATTCAGTAGTTTCAGAGGAGAAGATGTTTGAAAAATTGTTAACGACGACAGACGACGACGACGACGGCCTTTTAGGCCAGGTGAGCTAAAAATGCTAACAGAAAACATACCTGGGGAATCCAATCAGCCACGCGCCCTAGAGGAAAGGGAGGAACACATGTCATACACAAAAATGCTAACAGAAAACATACCTGGGGAATCCAATCAGCGACGCGCCCTAGAGGAAAGGGAGGAACACATGTCATACACAAAAATGCTAACAGAAAACATACCTGAGGAATCCAATCAGTGACGCGCCCTAGAGGAAAAGGAGGAACACATGTCATACACGAAAATGCTAACAGAAAACATACCTGGGGAATCCAATCAGCCACGCGCCCTAGAGGAAAGGGAGGAACACATGTCATACACAAAAATGCTAACAGAAAACATACCTGGGGAATCCAATCAGCGACGCGCCCTAGGGGAAAGGGAGCAACACATGTCATACACAAAAATGCTAACAGAAAACATACCTGGGGAATCCACTCAGCCACGCGCCCTACGGGAAAGGGAGGAACACATGTCATACACAAAAATGCTAACAGAAAACATACCTGGGGAATCCAATCAGCGACGCGCCCTAGGGGAAAGGGAGGAACACATGTCATACACAAAAATGCTAACAGAAAACATACCTGGGGAATCCAATCAGCGACGCGCCCTAGAGGAAAGGGAGGAACACACATGTCATACACAAAAATGCTAACAGAAAACATACCCGGGGAATCCAATCAGCCATGTGCCCTACAGGAAAGGGAGGAACACATGTCATACACAAAAATGCTAACAGAAAACATACCTGGGGAATCCAATCAGCCACGCGCCCTAGAGGAAAGGGAGGAACACATGTCATACACAAAAATGCTAACAGAAAACATACCTGGGGAATCCAATCAGTGACGCGCCCTAGAGGAAAAGGAGGAACACATGTCATACACAAAAATGCTAACAGAAAACATACCTGGGGAATCCAATCAGCGACACACCCTAGAGGAAAGGGAGGAACACATGTCATACACAAAAATGCTAACAGAAAACATACCTGGGGAATCCAATCAGCGACGCGCCCTAGAGGAAAGGGAGCAACACATGTCATACACAAAAATGCTAACAGAAAACATACCTGGGGAATCCACTCAGCCACGCGCCCTACAGGAAAGGGAGAAACACATGTCATAAACAAAAATGCTAACAGAAAACATACCTGGGGAATCCAATCAGCCACGCGCCCTAGAGGAAATGGAGGAACACATGTCATACACAAAAATGCTAACAGAAAACATACCTGGGGAATCCAATCAGCGACGCGCCCTAGAGGAAAGGGAGGAACACATGTCATACACAAAAATGCTAACAGAAAACTTACCTGGGGAATCCAATCAGCGACGCGCCCTAGGGGAAAGGGAGGAACACATGTCATACACAAAAATGCTAACAGAAAACATACCTGGGGAATCCAATCAGCGACGCGCCCTAGGGGAAAGGGAGGAACACATGTCATACACAAAAATGCTAACAGAAAACATACCTGGGGAATCCAATCAGCGACGCGCCCTAGAGGAAAGGGAGGAACACATGTCATACACAAAAATGCTAACAGAAAACATACCTGGGGAATCCAATCAGCGACGCCCCCTAGAGGAAAGGGAGGAACACATGTCATACACAACAAGAGGCTCTCAAGAGCCTGAATCGCTCACCTGAAATTTTTTTGTTTAATCTATCATCAATGATTATTTTGGCTTTTCAATTTATTTAAATGTTCTTTAAATCGTCCTATTCTCTTCAAAAGCCAAAAAAACATCATTTTCTCCTATGTTCTATTTTAGCCATAGGAGCTATGTTTCTTGACATACAAGGAAATGAAATATAAAATTTATATTAGATACTCTGAAACTCTGAAACTCATTTAGCTTAAGTTTGGCTGAAATTGATACAGCAGTTTTAAAGGAGAAGATTTTTTAAAGTAAGTCAACATGATGAACAAATTGTGAAAAAAGTCTTTAAAGGGCAATAACTCCTTAAGAGGTCAATTGACAATTTTGGTCAAATTGACTTATTTGTAGATCTTACTTTGCTGATCATTTTTGCTGTTTACTGTTTATCTTTATCTATAATAATATTCAAGATAATGACCAAAAACTGCAAAATTTCCTTAAAATTACCAATAAAGTGGCAGCAACCCAACAAAGGTTTGTTTGATTCATCTGAAAATTATAGGGCTGATAGATCTTGACCTAATGAACATTTTAACCCCATGTCAGATTTGCTCTAAATGCTTTCGTTTTTTAGATATAAGCCAAAAACTGCATTTGACCCCTATGTTCTATTTTAAGTAACGGTGGCCATGTTTTTTGACGGATCAAAAATATAAGCACACACTTTGTGCAGGATACTCTAAGAAACAATCATACAAAGTTTCATCCAAATCCATTCAGTAGTTTCAGAGGAGAAGATGTTTGAAAAATTGTTAACGACGACGACGACGGACGCCAAGTGATAAGAAAAGCTCACATGGCCTTTTAGGCCAGGTGAGCTAAAAATGCTAACAGAAAACATACCTGGGGAATCCAATCAGCGACGCGCCCTAGAGGAAAGGGAGGAACACATTTCATACACAAAAATGCTAACAGAAAACATACCTGGGGAATCCAATCAGCGACGCGCCCTAGAGGAAAGGGAGGAACACATGTCATACACAAAAATGCTAACAGAAAACATACCTGGGGAATCCAATCAGCGACGGGCCCTAGAGGAAAGGGAGGAACACATGTCATACACAAAAATGCTAACAGAAAACATACCTGGGGAATCCAATCAGCGACGCGCCCTAGAGGAAAGGGAGGAACACAAGTCATACACAACAAGAGGCTCTCAAGAGCCTGAATCGCTCACCTGAAATTTTTTGGTTTAATCTCTCATCAATGATTATTTTGGCATTTCAATTTATTTAAATGTTCTTTAAATCTTCCTATTCTCTTCAAAAGCCAAAAAAACATCATTTTCTCCTATGTTCTATTTTAGCCATAGGAGCTATGTTTCTTGACATACAAGGAAATGAAATATAAAATTTATATTAGATACTCTGAAACTCTGAAACTCATTTAGCCTAAGTTTGGCTGAAATTGATACAGCAGTTTTAAAGGAGAAGATTTTTTAAAGTAAGTCAACATGATGAACAAATTGTGAAAAAAAGTCTTTAAAGGGCAATTTGGTCAAATTGACTTATTTGTAGATCTTACTTTGCTAATCATTTTTGCTGTTTACTGTTTATCTTTATCTATAATAATATTCAAGATAATGACCAAAAACTGCAAAATTTCCTTAAAATTACCAATTAAGTGGCAGCAACCCAACAATGATTTGTTTGATTCATCTGAAAATTTCAGGGGTGATAGATCTTGACCTAATGAACATTTTAACCCCATGTCAGATTTGCTCTAAATGCTTTCCTTTTTGAGATATAAGCCAAAAACTGCATTTGACCCCTATGTTCTATTTTAAGTAACGGCGGCCATGTTTTTTAACGGATCAAAAATCAAAGCGCATACTTTGTGCAGGATACTGTAAGAAACAATCATGCTAAGTTTCATTTAAATCCATTCAGTAGTTTCAGAGGAGAAGATGTTTGAAAAATTGTTAACGACGACAGACGACGACGACGACGGACGCCAAGTGATAAGAAAAGCTCACATGGCCTTTTAAGCCAGGTGAGCTAAAAATGCTAACAGAAAACATACCTGGGGAATCCAATCAGCGATGCGCCCTAGAGGAAAGGGAGTAACACATGTCATACACAAAATGCTAACAGAAAACATACCTGGGGAATCCAATCAGCGACGCGCCCTAGAGGAAAGGGAGGAACACATGTCATACACAAAAATGCTAACAGAAAACATACCTGGGGAATCCAATCAGGGACGCGCCCTAGAGGAAAGGGAGGAACACATGTCATACACAAAAATGCTAACAGAAAACATACCTGGGGAATCCAATCAGCGACGCGCCCTAGAGGAAAGGGAGGAACACATGTCATACACAAAAATGCTAACAGAAAACATACCTGAAGAATCCAATCAGTGACGCGCCCTAGAGGAAAAGGAGGAACACATGTCATACACAAAAATGCTAACAGAAAACATACCTGGGGAATCCAATCAGCGACGCGCCCTAGAGGAAAGGGAGGAACACATGTCATACACAAAAATGCTAACAGAAAACATACCTGGGGAATCCAATCAGCGACGCGCCCTAGAGGAAAGGGAGGAACACATGTCATACACAAAAATGCTAACAGAAAACATACCTGGGGAATCCACTCAGCCACGCGCCCTACAGGAAAGGGAGTAACACATGTCATAAACAAAAATGCTAACAGAAAACATACCTGGGGAATCCAATCAGCGATGCGCCCTAGAGGAAAGGGAGGAACACATGTCATACACAAAAATGCTAACAGAAAACATACCTGGGGAATCCAATCAGCGACGCGCCCTAGAGGAAAGGGAGGAACACATGTCATACACAAAAATGCTAACAGAAAACATACCTGGGGAATCCAATCAGCGACGCGCCCTAGGGGAAAGGGAGGAACACATGTCATACACAAAAATGCTAACAGAAAACATACCTGGGGAATCCAATCAGCGACGCGCCCTAGAGGAAAGGGAGGAACACATGTCATACACAAAAATGCTAACAGAAAACATACCTGGGGAATCCAATCAGCGACGGGCCCTAGAGGAAAGGGAGGAACACATGTCATACACAAAAATGCTAACAGAAAACATACCTGGGGAATCCAATCAGCGACGCGCCCTAGAGCAAAGGGAGGAACACAAGTCATACACAACAAGAGGCTCTCAAGAGCCTGAATCGCTCACCTGAAATTTTTTGGTTTAATCTCTCATCAATGATTATTTTGGCATTTCAATTTATTTAAATGTTCTTTAAATCGTCCTATTCTCTTCAAAAGCCAAAAAAAAATCATTTTCTCCTATGTTCTATTTTAGCCATAGGAGCTATGTTTCTTGACATACAAGGAAATGGAATATAAAATTTATATTAGATACTCTGAAACTCTGAAACTCATTTAGCCTAAGTTTGGCTGAAATTGATACAGCAGTTTTAAAGGAGAAGATTTTTTAAAGTAAGTCAACATGATGAACAAATTGTGAAAAAAAGTCTTTAAAGGGCAATTTGGTCAAATTGACTTATTTGTAGATCTTACTTTGCTAATCATTTTTGCTGTTTACTGTTTATCTTTATCTATAATAATATTCAAGATAATGACCAAAAACTGCAAAATTTCCTTAAAATTACCAATTAAGTGGCAGCAACCCAACAATGGTTTGTTTGATTCATCTGAAAATTTCAGGGGTGATAGATCTTGACCTAATGAACATTTTAACCCCATGTCAGATTTGCTCTAAATGCTTTCCTTTTTGAGATATAAGCCAAAAACTGCATTTGACCCCTATGTTCTATTTTAAGTAACGGCGGCCATGTTTTTTAACAGATCAAAAATCAAAGCGCATACTTTGTGCAGGATACTGTAAGAAACAATCATGCTAAGTTTCATTTAAATCCATTCAGTAGTTTCAGAGGAGAAGATGTTTGAAAAATTGTTAACGACGACAGACGACGACGACGACGGACGCCAAGTGATAAGAAAAGCTCACATGGCCTTTTAGGCCAGGTGAGCTAAAAATGCTAACAGAAAACATACCTGGGGAATCCAATCAGCGATGCGCCCTAGAGGAAAGGGAGTAACACATGTCATACACAAAATGCTAACAGAAAACATACCTGGGGAATCCAATCAGCGACGCGCCCTAGAGGAAAGGGAGGAACACATGTCATACACAAAAATGCTAACAGAAAACATACCTGGGGAATCCAATCAGCGACGCGCCCTAGAGGAAAGGGAGGAACACATGTCATACACAAAAATGCTAACAGAAAACATACCTGGGGAATCCAATCAGCGACGCGCCCTAGAGGAAAGGGAGTAACACATGTCATACACAAAATGCTAACAGAAAACATACCTGGGGAATCCAATCAGTGACGTGCCCTAGAGGAAAGGGAGGAACACATGTCATACACAAAAATGCTAACAGAAAACATACCTGGGGAATCCAATCAGCGACGCGCCCTAGAGGAAAGGGAGGAACACACATGTCATACACAAAAATGCTAACAGAAAACATACCCGGGGAATCCAATCAGCCATGCGCCCTACAGGAAAGGGAGGAACACATGTCATACACAAAAATGCTAACAGAAAACATACCTGGGGAATCCAATCAGCCACGCGCCTAGAGGAAAGGGAGGAACACATGTCATACACAAAAATGCTAACAGAAAACATACCTGGGGAATCCAATCAGCGACGCGCCCTAGAGGAAAGGGAGGAACACATGTCATACACAAAAATGCTAACAGAAAACATACCTGAGGAATCCAATCAGTGACGCGCCCTAGAGGAAAAGGAGGAACACATGTCATACACAAAAATGCTAACAGAAAACATACCTGGGGAATCCAATCAGCGACGCGCCCTAGAGGAAAGGGAGGAACACATGTCATACACAAAAATGCTAACAGAAAACATACCTGGGGAATCCAATCAGCGACGCGCCCTAGGGGAAAGGGAGGAACACATGTCATACACAAAAATGCTAACAGAAAACATACCTGGGGAATCCAATCAGCCACGCGCCCTAGAGGAAAGGGAGGAACACATGTCATACACAAAAATGCTAACAGAAAACATACCTGGGGAATCCAATCAGTGACGCGCCCTAGAGGAAAAGGAGGAACACATGTCATACACAAAAATGCTAACAGAAAACATACCTGGGGAATCCAATCAGCGACGCGCCCTAGAGGAAAGGGAGCAACACATGTCATACACAAAAATGCTAACAGAAAACATACCTGGGGAATCCACTCAGCCACGCGCCCTACAGGAAAGGGAGGAACACATGTCATAAACAAAAATGCTAACAGAAAACATACCTGGGGAATCCAATCAGCCACGCGCCCTAGAGGAAATGGAGGAACACATGTCATACACAAAAATGCTAACAGAAAACATACCTGGGGAATCCAATCAGCGATGCGCCCTAGAGGAAAGGGAGGAACACATGTCATCGTAAAAATGCTAACAGAAAACATACCTGGGGAATCCAATCAGCGACGCGCCCTAGAGGAAAGGGAGGAACACATGTCATACACAAAAATGCTAACAGAAAACATACCTGGGGAATCCAATCAGCGACGCGCCCTAGGGGAAAGGGAGGAACACATGTCATACACAAAAATGCTAACAGAAAACATACCTGGGGAATCCAATCAGCGACGCGCCCTAGAGGAAAGGGAGGAACACACATGTCATACACAAAAATGCTAACAGAAAACATACCCGGGGAATCCAATCAGCCATGCGCCCTACAGGAAAGGGAGGAACACATGTCATACACAAAAATGCTAACAGAAAACATACCTGGGGAATCCAATCAGCCACGCGCCCTAGAGGAAAGGGAGGAACACATGTCATACACAAAAATGCTAACAGAAAACATACCTGGGGAATCCAATCAGCGACGCGCCCTAGAGGAAAGGGAGGAACACATGTCATACACAAAAATGCTAACAGAAAACATACCTGGGGAATCCAATCAGCGACGCGCCCTAGAGGAAAGGGAGCAACACATGTCATACACAAAAATGCTAACAGAAAACAAACCTGGGGAATCCACTCAGCCACGCGCCCTACAGGAAAGGGAGGAACACATGTCATAAACAAAAATGCTAACAGAAAACATACCTGGGGAATCCAATCAGCGACGCGCCCTAGAGGAAAGGGAGGAACACATGTCATACACAAAAATGCTAACAGAAAACATACCTGGGGAATCCAATCAGCGACGCGCCCTAGAGGAAAGGGAGGAACACATGTCATACACAAAAATGCTAACAGAAAACATACCTGGGGAATCCAATCAGCGACGCGCCCTAGAGGAAAGGGAGGAACACATGTCATACACAAAAATGCTAACAGAAAACATACCTGGGGAATCCAATCAGCGACGCGCCCTAGAGGAAAGGGAGGAACACAAGTCATACACAACAAGAGGCTCTCAAGAGCCTGAATCGCTCACCTGAAATTTTTTGGTTTAATCTCTCATCAATGATTATTTTGGCATTTCAATTTATTTAAATGTTCTTTAAATCGTCCTATTCTCTTCAAAAGCCAAAAAAAAATCATTTTCTCCTATGTTCTATTTTAGCCAAAGGAGCTATGTTTCTTGACATACAAGGAAATGAAATATAAAATTTATATTAGATACTCTGAAACTCTGAAACTCATTTAGCCTAAGTTTGGCTGAAATTGATACAGCAGTTTTAAAGGAGAAGATTTTTTAAAGTAAGTCAACATGATGAACAAATTGTGAAAAAAAGTCTTTAAAGGGCAATTTGGTCAAATTGACTTATTTGTAGATCTTACTTTGCTAATCATTTTTGCTGTTTACTGTTTATCTTTATCTATAATAATATTCAAGATAATGACCAAAAACTGCAAAATTTCCTTAAAATTACCAATTAAGTGGCAGCAACCCAACAATGGTTTGTTTGATTCATCTGAAAATTTCAGGGGTGATAGATCTTGACCTAATGAACATTTTAACCCCATGTCAGATTTGCTCTAAATGCTTTCCTTTTTGAGATATAAGCCAAAAACTGCATTTGACCCCTATGTTCTATTTTAAGTAACGGCGGCCATGTTTTTTAACGGATCAAAAATCAAAGCGCATACTTTGTGCAGGATACTGTAAGAAACAATCATGCTAAGTTTCATTTAAATCCATTCAGTAGTTTCAGAGGAGAAGATGTTTGAAAAATTGTTAACGACGACAGACGACGACGACGACGGAGGCCAAGTGATAAGAAAAGCTCACATGGCCTTTTAAGCCAGGTGAGCTAAAAATGCTAACAGAAAACATACCTGGGGAATCCAATCAGCGATGCGCCCTAGAGGAAAGGGAGTAACACATGTCATACACAAAATGCTAACAGAAAACATACCTGGGGAATCCAATCAGTGACGCGCCCTAGAGGAAAGGGAGGAACACATGTCATACACAAAAATGCTAACAGAAAACATACCTGGGGAATCCAATCAGCGACGCGCCCTAGGGTAAAGGGAGGAACACATGTCATACACAAAAATGCTAACAGAAAACATACCTGGGGAATCCAATCAGCGACGCGCCCTAGAGGAAAGGGAGGAACACAAGTCATACACAACAAGAGGCTCTCAAGAGCCTGAATCGCTCACCTGAAATTTTTTGGTTTAATCTCTCATCAATGATTATTTTGGCATTTCAATTTATTTAAATGTTCTTTAAATCGTCCTATTCTCTTCAAAAGCCAAAAAAAAATCATTTTCTCCTATGTTCTATTTTAGCCATAGGAGCTATGTTTCTTGACATACAAGGAAATGAAATATAAAATTTATATTAGATACTCTGAAACTCTGAAACTCATTTAGCCTAAGTTTGGCTGAAATTGATACAGCAGTTTTAAAGGAGAAGATTTTTTAAAGTAAGTCAACATGATGAACAAATTGTGAAAAAAAGTCTTTAAAGGGCAATTTGGTCAAATTGACTTATTTGTAGATCTTACTTTGCTAATCATTTTTGCTGTTTACTGTTTATCTTTATCTATAATAATATTCAAGATAATGACCAAAAACTGCAAAATTTCCTTAAAATTACCAATTAAGTGGCAGCAACCCAACAATGGTTTGTTTGATTCATCTGAAAATTTCAGGGGTGATAGATCTTGACCTAATGAACATTTTAACCCCATGTCAGATTTGCTCTAAATGCTTTCCTTTTTGAGATATAAGCCAAAAACTGCATTTGACCCCTATGTTCTATTTTAAGTAACGGCGGCCATGTTTTTTAACGGATCAAAAATCAAAGCGCATACTTTGTGCAGGATACTGTAAGAAACAATCATGCTAAGTTTCATTTAAATCCATTCAGTAGTTTCAGAGGAGAAGATGTTTGAAAAATTGTTAACGACGACAGACGACGACGACGACGGAGGCCAAGTGATAAGAAAAGCTCACGTGGCCTTTTAGGCCAGGTGAGCTAAAAATGCTAACAGAAAACATACCTGGGGAATCCAATCAGCGATGCGCCCTAGAGGAAAGGGAGTAACACATGTCATACACAAAATGCTAACAGAAAACATACCTGGGGAATCCAATCAGCGACGTGCCCTAGAGGAAAGGGAGGAACACATGTCATACACAAAAATGCTAACAGAAAACATACCTGGGGAATCCAATCAGCGACGCGCCCTAGAGGAAAGGGAGGAACACATGTCATACACAAAAATGCTAACAGAAAACATACCTGGGGAATCCAATCAGCGACGCGCCCTAGAGGAAAGGGAGTAACACATGTCATACACAAAATGCTAACAGAAAACATACCTGGGGAATCCAATCAGTGACGTGCCCTAGAGGAAAGGGAGGAACACATGTCATACACAAAAATGCTTACAGAAAACATACCTGGGGAATCCAATCAGCGACGCGCCCTAGAGGAAAGGGAGGAACACACATGTCATACACAAAAATGCTAACAGAAAACATACCTGGGGAATCCAATCAGCCACGCGCCCTACAGGAAAGGGAGGAACACATGTCATACACAAAAATGCTAACAGAAAACATACCTGGGGAATCCAATCAGCCACGCGCCCTAGAGGAAATGGAGGAACACATGTCATACACAAAAATGCTAACAGAAAACATACCTCGGGAATCCAATCAGCGACGCGCCCTAGAGGAAAGGGAGGAACACATGTCATACACAAAAATGCTAACAGAAAACATACCTGGGGAATCCAATCAGCGACGCGCCCTAGAGGAAAGGGAGGAACACATGACATACACAAAAATGCTAACAGAAAACATACCTGGGGAATCCAATCAGCGACGCGCCCTAGAGGAAAGGGAGGAACACACATGTCATACACAAAAATGCTAACAGAAAACATACCCGGGGAATCCAATCAGCCATGCGCCCTACAGGAAAGGGAGGAACACATGTCATACACAAAAATGCTAACAGAAAACATACCTGGGAAATCCAATCAGCCACGCGCCCTAGAGGAAAGGGAGGAACACATGTCATACACAAAAATGCTAACAGAAAACATACCTGGGGAATCCAATCAGCGACGCGCCCTAGGGGAAAGGGAGGAACACATGTCATACACAAAAATGCTAACAGAAAACATACCTGGGGAATCCACTCAGCCACGCGCCCTACAGGAAAGGGAGGAACACATGTCATAAACAAAAATGCTAACAGAAAACATACCTGGGGAATCCAATCAGCGACGCGCCCTAGAGGAAAGGGAGGAACACATGTCATACACAAAAATGCTAACAGAAAACATACCTGGGGAATCCAATCAGCGACGCGCCCTAGGGGAAAGGGAGGAACACATGTCATACACAAAAATGCTAACAGAAAACATACCTGGGGAATCCAATCAGCGACGCGCCCTAGGGGAAAGGGAGGAACACATGTCATACACAAAAATGCTAACAGAAAACATACCCGGGGAATCCAATCAGCCATGCGCCCTACAGGAAAGGGAGGAACACATGTCATACACAAAAATGCTAACAGAAAACATACCTGGGAAATCCAATCAGCCACGCGCCCTAGAGGAAAGGGAGGAACACATGTCATACACAAAAATGCTAACAGAAAACATACCTGGGGAATCCAATCAGCGACGCGCCCTAGGGGAAAGGGAGGAACACATGTCATACACAAAAATGCTAACAGAAAACATACCTGGGGAATCCACTCAGCCACGCGCCCTACAGGAAAGGGAGGAACACATGTCATAAACAAAAATGCTAACAGAAAACATACCTGGGGAATCCAATCAGCGACGCGCCCTAGAGGAAAGGGAGGAACACATGTCATACACAAAAATGCTAACAGAAAACATACCTGGGGAATCCAATCAGCGACGCGCCCTAGGGGAAAGGGAGGAACACATGTCATACACAAAAATGCTAACAGAAAACATACCTGGGGAATCCAATCAGCGACGCGCCCTAGGGGAAAGGGAGGAACACATGTCATACACAAAAATGCTAACAGAAAACATACCTGGGGAATCCAATCAGCGACGCGCCCTAGAGGAAAGGGAGGAACACATGTCATACACAAAAATGCTAACAGAAAACATACCTGGGGAATCCAATCAGCGACGCGCCCTAGAGGAAAGGGAGGAACACATGTCATACACAAAAATGCTAACAGAAAACATACCTGGGGAATCCAATCAGCGACACGCCCTAGAGGAAAGGGAGGAACACATGTCATACACAACAAGAGGCTCTCAAGAGCCTGAATCGCTCACCTGAAATTTTTTTGTTTAATCTATCATCAATGATTATTTTGGCTTTTCAATTTATTTAAATGTTCTTTAAATCGTCCTATTCTCTTCAAAAGCCAAAAAAACATCATTTTCTCCTATGTTCTATTTTAGCCATAGGAGCTATGTTTCTTGACATACAAGGAAATGAAATATAAAATTTATATTAGATACTCTGAAACTCTGAAACTCATTTAGCCTAAGTTTGGCTGAAATTGATACAGCAGTTTTAAAGGTCTGGAGAAGATTTTTTAAAGTAAGTCAACATGATGAACAAATTGTGAAAAAAAGTCTTTAAAGGGCAATTTGGTCAAATTGACTTATTTGTAGATCTTACTTTGCTAATCATTTTTGCTGTTTACTGTTAATCTTTATCTATAATAATATTCAAGATAATGACCAAAAAGTGCAAAATTTCCTTAAAATTACCAATTAAGTGGCAGCAACCCAACAATGGTTTGTTTGATTCATCTGAAAATTTCAGGGCTGATAGATCTTGACCTAATGAACATTTTAACCCCCATGTCAGATTTGCTCTAAATGCTTTCCTTTTTGAGATATAAGCCAAAAACTGCATTTGACCCCTATGTTCTATTTTAAGTAACGGCGGCCATGTTTTTTAACGGATCAAAAATCAAAGCGCATACTTTGTGCAGGATACTGTAAGAAACAATCATGCTAAGTTTCATTTAAATCCATTCAGTAGTTTCAGAGGAGAAGATGTTTGAAAAATTGTTAACGACGACAGACGACAACGACGACGGACGCCAAGTGATAAGAAAAGCTCACATGGCCTTTTAGGCCAGGTGAGCTAAAAATGCTAACAGAAAACATACCTGGGGAATCCAATCAGCGATGCGCCCTAGAGGAAAGGGAGTAACACATGTCATACACAAAATGCTAACAGAAAACATACCTGGGGAATCCAATCAGCGACGCGCCCTAGAGGAAAGGGAGGAACACATGTCATACACAAAAATGCTAACAGAAAACATACCTGGGGAATCCAATCAGCGACGCGCCCTAGGGGAAAGGGAGGAACACATGTCATACACAAAAATGCTAACAGAAAACATACCTGGGGAATCCAATCAGCGACGCGCCCTAGAGGAAAGGGAGGAACACATGTCATACACAAAAATGCTAACAGAAAACATACCTGGGGAATCCAATCAGCGACGCGCCCTAGAGGAAAGGGAGGAACACACATGTCATACACAAAAATGCTAACAGAAAACATACCTGGGGAATCCAATCAGCGACGCGCCCTAGGGGAAAGGGAGGAACACATGTCATACACAAAAATGCTAACAGAAAACATACCTGGGGAATCCAATCAGCGACGCGCCCTAGAGGAAAGGGAGGAACACATGTCATACACAAAAATGCTAACAGAAAACATACCTGGGGAATCCAATCAGCGACGGGCCCTAGAGGAAAGGGAGGAACACATGTCATACACAAAAATGCTAACAGAAAACATACCTGGGGAAATCAATCAGCGACGCGCCCTAGAGGAAAGGGAGGAACACAAGTCATACACAACAAGAGGCTCTCAAGAGCCTGAATCGCTCACCTGAAATTTTTTGGTTTAATCTCTCATCAATGATTATTTTGGCATTTCAATTTATTTAAATGTTCTTTAAATCGTCCTATTCTCTTCAAAAGCCAAAAAAAAATCATTTTCTCCTATGTTCTATTTTAGCCATAGGAGCTATGTTTCTTGACATACAAGGAAATGGAATATAAAATTTATATTAGATACTCTGAAACTCTGAAACTCATTTAGCCTAAGTTTGGCTGAAATTGATACAGCAGTTTTAAAGGAGAAGATTTTTTAAAGTAAGTCAACATGATGAACAAATTGTGAAAAAAAGTCTTTAAAGGGCAATTTGGTCAAATTGACTTATTTGTAGATCTTACTTTGCTAATCATTTTTGCTGTTTACTGTTAATCTTTATCTATAATAATATTCAAGATAATGACCAAAAAGTGCAAAATTTCCTTAAAATTACCAATTAAGTGGCAGCAACCCAACAATGGTTTGTTTGATTCATCTGAAAATTTCAGGGCTGATAGATCTTGACCTAATGAACATTTTAACCCCCATGTCAGATTTGCTCTAAATGCTTTCCTTTTTGAGATATAAGCCAAAAACTGCATTTGACCCCTATGTTCTATTTTAAGTAACGGCGGCCATGTTTTTTAACGGATCAAAAATCAAAGCGCATACTTTGTGCAGGATACTGTAAGAAACAATCATGCTAAGTTTCATTTAAATCCATTCAGTAGTTTCAGAGGAGAAGATGTTTGAAAAATTGTTAACGACGACAGACGACAACGACGACGGACGCCAAGTGATAAGAAAAGCTCACATGGCCTTTTAGGCCAGGTGAGCTAAAAATGCTAACAGAAAACATACCTGGGGAATCCAATCAGCGATGCGCCCTAGAGGAAAGGGAGTAACACATGTCATACACAAAATGCTAACAGAAAACATACCTGGGGAATCCAATGAGCGACGCGCCCTAGAGGAAAGGGAGGAACACATGTCATACACAAAAATGCTAACAGAAAACATACCTGGGGAATCCAATCAGCGACGCGCCCTAGGGGAAAGGGAGGAACACATGTCATACACAAAAATGCTAACAGAAAACATACCTGGGGAATCCAATCAGCGACGCGCCCTAGAGGAAAGGGAGGAACACATGTCATACACAAAAATGCTAACAGAAAACATACCTGGGGAATCCAATCAGCGACGCGCCCTAGAGGAAAGGGAGGAACACACATGTTATACACAAAAATGCTAACAGAAAACATACCTGGGGAATCCAATCAGCGACGCGCCCTAGAGGAAAGGGAGGAACACATGTCATACACAAAAATGCTAACAGAAAACATACCTGGGGAATCCAATCAGCGACGCGCCCTAGGGGAAAGGGAGGAACACATGTCATACACAAAAATGCTAACAGAAAACATACCTGGGGAATCCAATCAGCGACGCGCCCTAGAGGAAAGGGAGGAACACATGTCATACACAAAATGCTAACAGAAAACATACCTGGGGAATCCAATCAGAGACGCGCCCTAAAGGAAAGGGAGGAACACATGTTATACACAAAGGGATCTTAACAGAAAACATACCTGGGAAATCCAATCAGCGACGCGCCCTAAAGGAAAGGGAGGAACACATGTTATACACAAAGGGATCTTAACAGAAAACATACCTGGGAAATCCAATCAGTGACGCGCCCTAAAGGAAAGGGAGGAACACATGTTATACACAAAGGGATTATAACAGAAAACAAACCTGGGAAATCCAATCAGCGATGCGCCCTAAAGGAAAGGGAGGAACACATGTTATACACAAAGGGATCTTAACAGAAAACATACCTGGGAAATCCAATCAGTGACGCGCTCTAAAGGAAAGGGAGGATCACATGATATACACAAAGAAATATTAACAGAAAAAATACCTGCAAACTCCTATCAGCGATGCACTTTTTCCAAAACTGTTTGTTGGGTACCAGTACCATACATTAGAAGAAGGAGCCTTTGTAAGTTCTTAAATGTAAAGAAATTTAATATTTTTACAGACCTGGCTCAATCATGTCTACATTTCATTCAGAATCATCATACATTGGTTGAGGCTGCTATATAATTCCTTGTTGTACAAACATTAATTCAAATAGAAAACTCTCTAAAATCAGTTTTTCTCACATTATTACTCATATGTCAGAATTATTGCCTGAATGAAATCACTGTGTATACTCTAAGGTTTTTTTACTGAACATTTTATACCCTTCCCCTGATTCAATTTTTAAAAGAATTTGAAAACAAGACTAATTATTGCCAGCTTACCCTATTTGCATATTTTCTGATATAAAATGCCTAGAACCTGTTTAAAACTGTTTTGATAACATATTGAAAGCATATCAGAATACTATAAATGTAATGTTTAGCAGTCAATCATTACAACATTCAAGATTGTATAAAATATCCAATCCTGCCTCTGTCTGCAGTCCACATCTTATTGTATGCCTATTTGTCAATTAAAGTTCACATTTTCTACCTCAAATGGTCAGTTTAGAATTCTTGTCACAACAGTATCATCTGTAACCATATATCTGGCACAATTTTCCTAATAAATATACTAGAAGTGTTCAAATAAAGCCATATTTTTTTTATTTATTTTTTATTGTATGTATGCAGATACCAGTCTGAGATATAAATTCACTTAAAATGTTGTAGAGATGACTGCTAACATCTGATTTTTGCATAACTTCCAGGCGTAGTTATTGTTTTATATATAAAGAACTTAAAAATCACAAATTCATAGCATTAACAAGTTAAATTATCTGTTTTATGACCCAGGGGGTAGGCAATTTTCTATACCCCCCCCCCCCTGGGGCCTCAAATTTCCTAAATTATTCTGCTGTTTCTAGCAATTTGGAATATTTAGTACATATTCAGGATAGAACACACCATTGTAAGTTTTGTTGAGATATTTTTGTATTTCAAGCTTGTATTTTTTATGCTGTGGTGACATAAAAGCAGATTAAGTTGTTACGGCTCACATTTGGGTTATAGACAGAACACAAACACCCCATAAATTATATTCAGGAATGATGGATGTGTTTCAATGACCGCGAAGAGTAAATATAAGCACTTCTTAACAATTTAACTTCCAAACAATGCAAGTAGTAGGAATTAATTTTGTATTCAGGACTTTAAGTAAACTATGCATACTGTAAACTGTGAATTTATGCTGAGTCATCATATCTAAGGCCCAGGATTCTATCAATCTTCATGAAATATTTATAAAACTTCATATTTCAGTTAATTTCTTTAAAATCTGTCAGATAAAGAAAATTTTGTTAAATTCTGAATGTTCTCGTTTTTCACCCTATATAGGTTGCATTTCTGTAAATATTGACAATGCAATTTCCCATAGGAACTACTTTTATGACTAAAGCTGTATCACTTTTACCATGAAGGTTTGAAATCTAAACCTAGAATTTATAGTTCATTTGCACTACTTTAATTTTTATACTGTTTTTTTTTTTAAAGTTAAATCCAAGGTTTCTGTAAATGTTAATCCCAGGTTTCTAGTGAATTTTAGTGCTGTCATCTTTTTTTCTTATAAGATTTTTTAGAGTGTTTTTCTTTTCATCTTTTTTTCTTTTGTTTTCTGTCATGGTTTTGTGTCTCTCCTTGACTTATTATTATAACCTATAAGTGTCTATTTGCTATCTTCCATCTCTCTTTTAAATTGACTGTAAAATTGTATTACATATAACTATATATTGTTCTGTGAAGATTTTTTATAGATTATACTACAAAAATCCTGTTCAGTCTAAAAAAAAAATCAAATTTAGTTAACATAAAAGTTCCATGTTCTAGCAAATAACACAAACCGGTCTACTCGAATCGTGTTCAGTCAATTCATTGGTATTAAAGTACTAGTTGTATAACTAGAGACCACGAAACTTGAACTGATCGTAAAATCTTATTTCTTTGTTGTCTTTTATATAAAACTCGTTTCAACTAGAGGTATTTGGTGCATGGACCCCCTTTTCGGCCAGGTCGTTATTTACTATTATCATAAGTCATAAGTCTATAACTAGTCGATTACAATACCTTTTCTACTATCCACACGAACCCCAAGTGAAAAAAGAAGCTTCGAGTGATACGCGTTAGCTAAAATAAATACCATCACAAGAGTTCAAAAATTAGAACAATTGAAATCAAAGTAACCAATTAAAAAAGAGAAATGAAGGTGTTGTGGTCTGTCTATTGAACCGTGAAGTTCAAATGCAGTAAAAACAAATCATCTATCCCGTAGAAAACACAAAGTTTAATCTTCCAATAAGATATGCATTTACGCCAGTGGGTCCGTGTAACACTTATCAATTCAAAGTTTTAAAAAGTTATGAAATTTTAGATTTTTGGAATTTTGATCAAAGTTTTAAAATATCAAAATTTCAAATTGTGTAAAAGTTTTGAAATTTTGAAATTTTAACCAAATTATTAAAATATTAAAATTCTAAATATCGTTTATAAATTTGATAGTTTAGGAATTTGATCAAACTTTTAAAATACTAAACCTTACGTGCAATTTTGATTATTTCACTTTTTGAAAGTTTTATGTTTTAAATTTTTTATGAAAATATCAAAAATAGAAAAGGGGCGAAAAGAGGGGTATCTGTAAACACTCATGTAAAGACGGCTCTGATAACAATTATTCTTAGTTATAAATAAATAGCACGAACTATATCAAATCATTTTTATTTAATAAATAAATAATGAAAAGAAGAAGTCGTTTTTTTATGAAACATATTAGACATCACATGGGATAACAGAATCCTGAAATTTTAAGGTTGTGCATCTATCAAAAAAAAAATTAAATCTATTTAAACCGGAATCACTGACCAACTCGCGATCGCAGTAAACCAAATAGTATTATTCGCCTTTTTGACGTTCCTGGTGAAGGTACATCTAGAAATAGCGAATCGGTCGCATGCAGCTTTACACGTTTTGTTTTCTTTTTTATCGATTGCATGACGATAATATATAGCCTTTTATAAATTATTTCAGTTCCAAGAAATAATACGGCGGAAGGAATACTTAATATATAGCGTCGCAATGAACGTTGTGCTAGGCGTGCTTCAGATGGCCCCTAGACAAAAAAGTGTACTGGTTTAGTGATTATAGATTATATAACTCCGAAATATAACAATGAACTAAAATTAAAACCATACAAGACTTAAAAGGACAGAGGCTCCTGACTTGGGACAGGCGCACAAATGCGACAGGGTCACACTAAACATGTTTCGTGAGATCACAACCCTCCCCTATGCCTGTAGCCAATAAAGAATAAAAAAACACACAGTAATACGAACAATAAAACGCACTGAAAAGGAAATACAAGTCCTATGTCAGAATAGGAAACAAAAGAAACTAATCAAAATGACAATGATGAAAATTTCACAAAGGACTACTATATAAGGCTAGATGTTACTGCCATACGCCGGCTTCAGACCTCAATTAAACTAATTGAAAGGTTTTATATGTCTTCATCATTATGCACACTCTCTCCCTGTTGCATTTATTGCTAATTTGTTCAAGAACATTCATGAAATATTTGTCACTGGCATCAAAAATCGATAACTTAAAATAGGTTGTTTACATACAAATAACGAAGAAACATAGGATTCCACTCCCTAGGACAAGGTAGCCCTTATAGATGCATTTTGATATGTTTTAACTTCAGTTTGGCCAAACACCTCTTCAATTGTTTCGGTCCTTATTTTTCTTGACTTTCGAATTTCAGTTTCAGTGTACTTAAAATTCAGCGTTTTACATTGTACGGGTTTTTCGAGAGCAACATTGGTGTCCGCCAAAAAATGGAAAAATCCATCATGCAGCTGACAGTGTGGCTTCACTTTACACGCCCCATTCTGACTGGGTGTACATGTGCTCTTTTAGTTTGCTCAAAGTCGATTGTCGTAGCCTAGCCTACGATAACTTTAAAATGCTCATATAACAAAATAAAAATACGGAACAATAATATCCCTTAAGGTAGCACAATACAAAGATTTTTTCACTCCCAATCAAATAACTTTAAACTGATGCAATTCATTTCATCCTTCACAGTATATTTTATAAATAGGGTACCAAAAGAAAGAAGAAGATTAATTAATCTTTCAAATTGTGATAACTTAGTTTCTTTATGACATAATTATTACACAATTTATTGTTATGTAATTAGTTGCTATATTGTGATGTCCGCACTTGGATGAATTTATCGTCTATGTTCTTTATAGCATTCCAAAATATTTTATAGATTCTTGTACAACACAGCTTGACCTCCAAAACTGTGAGGAAGGTAGTTCAGCGGCACATATCACATCAATATGAATGCTCGTGAAAATAATGTTTATGGTTTACGTTTATATATGATATGAAAGGTTTTAACTTTTACAAAACCAGATCTATAAGTTGGATTTAAACGTTTAATTTATTTGTCCCTTTTAATTTTATTTGGCTTTATTTGGCTTTTTAACTTAATTTGATTCGAGCGTCAGTGATAAGTCTTTTGTAAACGAAACGCATGTCTGGTGCAACAAAAAAAACGGTAAAATTTATATCCTGGTATCCATCTATGATGAGTTTTTGTAGATACCTTATAACGGTATCTTGGCTCCAATCTACTTAAATCTAAAATTACAAAACTTTTTAAAACTTTAAATTGATAAGTGTTACACGGACCTGGGGCAGCGTTGTACGTGTCTTTTGTTTTAAAATCTTTTAAGGTGAACAGATATTGAGCTAGATTAGACTGGGTGTTTTCTTTAATATTGCAACGTAAACGGGTGTTCGCGTATAAAGAGGGGGCAAGGGGTTTAACTGTTATGCTGTTATGGGGCAATTTAATTCTTTGTTATCTGTTATTTTGAAAAAACCTTTGCTGTTAGCTGTTATTGTCTTATTTTTTGTTAGCTGTTATTGGGCTTTTAGTTTTTTTGTTATCTGTTATTGTGATAATGTATTTGTTGTTAACTGTTATTGAAAAATGGAATGTTAGCATTTTTGTTGTACAGTCAATATTCGGTATAAATTGAAGATCATTGAATTTTGGGGTCTACCACTACTAATATGTTTGTCCCGTATTCAGAGAAGGATTCCATTGTACCCATCACAGAAGTGAGGTCCAGGACAATTCAAGTATATCTTATGATTATCCTTTGTAATAAATTCCATTTTTTCTTATGAATGTGTATTTAGAATTATCTTATTTTTTTGTATGAGAATAATGTTCCTTGTTTCTCGTACGAACATATTAAATTAAAACAATTCTTAATATGACAAAAAGGAAAACATATGGCCACGAATATCTGAAAAGGATCTCAATTAAGGACTAGGTCCTAACAACCAGTTAACCTTTTATATGATATGGTACATAGACTCAGCTCTGTGATTATTTTCAAAGCAGCAGAACTTTTATTGTACAATGCATTGTACAATAAAAGTTCCAACCATGTACTTGGGTCCGAAGCAGCACATAACTCATTACAAACAAACATTTATTTCGTTTCAAGCCATTGTTTCCCTACTAAAACTATGTATTCTACTTACTAGTACACTTGGTACAATCAAAAACCTGATAATTTTTTTTTTCAAATAAGGCCTTTGAAAATAGTGGAATAAATTGCTTTTGGAGTGCCAAATTCGTTCGAAGTACTTGATAAATTGCATGCTTATAATTGGTGCTTTTGATTTTTCTACCCTATATACCACTTTGCCGCATAGTCTTATTAAGAAAAATTCACACACCTCATTAAATGGTCATTTAGGAAAAGTCATAATATTCAAACTCTTTTAGATCATTTTTTGTATTAGCAACAAAGGGAGCTTCAGTCAATATATATAAACAATACACAAACGTTTCATGAGAACTGCTGAAAGCATTTTTGAGTTATTTTTGAAAACTAGAAAATACCACCTTTCTCTAATGAATAAAATCCATTAACTCAATAACATAAAATTTTAAATTAATAAATATCGAAAGGGAGTTTACAACAATAGATATAAATATTTCAGCAAAGTTTCATGAGAACTGCTGAAAACATTTTTGTGCTAATGTCTGAAAACTGGAAAATCCCCCCTTTTTAATTAATAAAACCCATTAACTCGGAACCATAAAATCTAAAATTTATAAAAATTGAAAGTGAACTCATATTAATAGATATAAGCAATTCACCAAAATTCGTTGCTCTGTGAAAGCATTTTTGAGATATTATCAGAAAAC